>NC_092336.1:285347500-285527500 GCF_046630445.1 Rutidosis leptorrhynchoides | reverse complement strand
TGCGTTTTTCAATCTTGAATGGCCCAATGTATCTTGGGCTCAATTTCCCCCGCTTTCCAAAATGAATAACACCTTTCCAAGGTGATACCTTAAGCATAACCATATCACCCTCCTCAACCCCTAAAGGTTTTCTCCTAACATCCGCATAGCTCTTTTGTCGACTCCGGGCTGTTTTCAATCGTTGCTGAATCTGAATAATTTTATCGGTGGTTTCCTGGATAATTTCTGGACATGTAATCTGTTTATCCCCCACATCACTCCAACAAATCGGAGACCTGCACTTCCTACCATAAAGTGCCTCGAATGGTGCCGCCTCAATTCTAGAATGGTAGCTGTTGTTGTAGGAAAACTCAGCTAACGGTAGATGTCGATCCCAACTGCTTCCAAAATCAATAAAACATGCTCGTAGCATGTCTTCGAGTGTCTGAATCGTCCTTTCACTCTGCCCATCAGTTTGTGGATGATAGGCAGTACTTAAATCTAGACGAGTTCCCAACGCTTCGTGTAATGCCTGCGAGAATCTGGAAGTAAATTTGCTATCACGATTAGAGATAATAGAGATTGGTATACCATGTCTAGAAACAACTTCTTTCAGGTATAATCGTGCTAATTTCTCTATACCATCCTCTTCTTTTATTGGTAAAAAGTGTGCTGACTTAGTAAGACGATCGACTATTACCCAAATCATATCATAACCACCTGCGGTTCTCGGTAACTTAGCAATGAAATCCATGGTAATGTTTTCCCATTTCCATTCTGGGATTTCAGGTTGTTGGAGTAGACCCGATGGTTTTTGATGTTCAGCTTTGACTTTAGAACAAGTCAAACATGCTCCTACATATGTGGCTATATCGGCCTTCATTCCTGGCCACCAAAAGTTTCTCTTGAGGTCTTGGTACATTTTGCCCGCTCCGGGATGTATTGAATATCTAGTTTTATGTGCTTCATCTAGTACCACTTTCCTCAAATCCCCATTCTTTGGTACCCAAATTCTTTCAGCTAAATTCTTTCCTCAAATCCCCATTCTTTGGTACCCGAATATTAAGCTGTTTTTCTAATCCTTTGGGTATTTCCTTTCCAAAAATTCCTTCCTTCAAAACCTCCTGTTGTGCCTCTTTTATTCGAGTAGTAAGATTAGTATGAATAATCATGTTCATAGCTTTTACTCAAATAGGTTCTCTTTCCTTTCGACTCAAGGCATCGGCTACCACATTCGCTTTCCCCGGGTGGTAACGGATTTCATAATCATAATCATTTAACAGCTCAACCCTTCTACGCTGCCTCATATTTAGTTGCTTTTGATTTAAAATATGTTGGAGACTTTTGTGGTCGGTGTGTACAATAAACTTGACCCCATATAGATAATGTCTCCACATCTTTAATGCAAAAACAACGGTGCCCAATTCCAGATCATGTGTGGTGTAGTTTTGTTCATGAATTTTGAGTTGTCGAGAAGCATATGTAATCACCTTCTTCCGTTGCATAAGAACACACCCAAAACCCATTTTTGATGCGTCGCAGTAGATAACAAAATCTTCCATTCCGTCAGGTAACGATAAAATAGGTGCCGTAGTCAACTTCTTTTTTAACATTTGGAAGGCACCCTCTTGTTCGGAAGTCCATTCATACTTTTTCCCCTTGTGTGTCAAGGAAGTTAAAGGTTTGGCTACTCGGGAGAAATCTTGAATAAATCTCCTATAATAACCGGCTAAATCCAAAAATTGACTTATTTACGTTGGAGTTTTCGGGGTTTTCCAATTTTTGATGGCCTTTATCTTGGCGGGATCAACTTTAATTCCATTACTACTGACTACGTGGCCAAGAAATTGTACTTCATTTAACCAAAAAGCGCACTTAGAGAATTTTGCATAAAGTTGTTCTTTTCTTAACAACTCTAATACAAGTCTCAAGTGTTGTTCGTGTTCTTGGTTATTCTTCGAATAGATAAGAATGTCATCAATAAAGACAATAACAAACTTATCTAAATATGGACTACATACTCGGTGCATGAGATCCATGAAAACTGCGGGTGCATTGGTTAGACCGAATGGCATAACCATGAATTCGTAATGGCCATAACGAGTTCTGAAGGTTGTTTTTGGTATATCGGCTTCTTTAACCCTCAGTTGATGATAACCCGATCTTAAGTCAATTTTGGAGTATACGCTCGAACCTTGGAGTTTATCAAATAGGTCGTCGATTCGGGGTAAAGGGTATCGGTTTTTGATGGTTACTTTGTTCAGCTCACGGTAATCGATACACATGCGAAAAGACCCATCTTTCTTTTTAACGAACAAAATTGGAGCTCCCCATGGTGACGTACTCGGTCGGATAAAACCACGTTCTAATAATTCTTGTAGCTGACTTTGTAATTCTTTCATTTCGGTGGGCGCAAGTCTATATGGAGCACGAGCTATTGGTGCGGCTCCTGGTACAAGATCTATTTGAAATTCAACGGATCGGTGTGGAGGTAGTCCTGGTAATTCGTCCGAAAACACCTCAGAAAATTCTCTTGCAGCAGGAACGTCATCGATTTTCTTTTCTACTTTTTCAACCTTCTCGACGTGTGCTAGTATGGCATAGCAACCTTTTCTTATTAGTTTGCACGCCTTTAAACTACTAATAAGAGTTAATTTGGCATTACCGTTTTCTCCGTACACCATTAAGGGTAACCCGTTTTCTCTCGGAATGTGAATCGCCTTCTCATGACAAACAACTTCGTCTTTCACCTTGGACATCCAGTCCATTCGAATAATTATGTCGAAGCTTCCAAATTCCACCGGTATTAAATCAATTGAAAACGTTTCGCTAACTAAACTAATTTTTCGATTTTGGCAAATTTTATCAACGTTAATTAGTTTACCGTTTACTACTTCAACTATACACTTTTTATCCAAAGGCGTTAACGGGCAATTTAATTTGGCACAAAATTCTCTACTCATATAACTTCTATCGGCACTCGAATCAAATAAAACATAAGCAGGTGTATTGTTGATAAGAAACGTACCCGTAACAAGCTCCGGGTCTTCCTGTGCTTTCTCCCCATTAATGTTGAAGGCTCTCCAACGGCATTGCCTATTTCCATTCCTGCACTGGTTTATGGTATGGCCCGGTTTTCCACATCCATAGCAAACAACGCCGTTATTATTTGTTCCTGCATTATTTACTCCTTTGTTTCTATTTGGTCCGTAGACTTCACACTTTTCCGAAATATGGCCATTCCTATTACACTTGGTACATAATTCTCTACAAAACCATTCCGAATGAAACGTATCACACCTGGGGCATATAGTTCTTTGCCTTTTGTTGTTGTTGTTGTTGTTGTTGTTGTTGTTGTTGTTGTTGGGGCTATTGTTGTTGAGTCGTTTGTTGTTGTTATTGTTGTGATTGGGATTGTTGTTGTTGTTGTTGTTGTTATTATTATTGGGATGGTTGTTGCGGTTATTGTTACGGTTGTTGTTGCAATTATTGTTTTTGTTGGGGTGGTTGCGATTGTTGTTGTAGTTGTTGTTTTGATTATTGTTGTTTTACTGGTGACCCTGATCACTGCTTTCCTCCCACTTTCTTTTTCCCTGTTTCATTATGGCCTCCTCGGCCGCTTCTTTCTTTATCCTTCCTGTAATTTGGCTTATCAATTTGTGGGCTATACGGCTCTCTTTCTGCATTGTTGCAGGGTCGTTAGCACCTACATGCTCATGGATTCGTTCCGGCAACCCTTTTATGAATGTTTCAATTTTTGCTTCTTCGTCCTCAAATGCTCCAGGACACATTAAAGCCAGTTCATTGAAACGTTGCTCGTAGGTAGTGACATCTAACCCTTGGGTTGTCAGTGCTTTATGCGCTGCCTTGAGCTTGTTGATTTCGGTTCTGAGACGGTACTCTTCCGTCATCATGTGCTTGAAAGCGGACCATGGAAGTGCGTAGGCGGTATTCTGTCCTACGTAATCCATGTAGGTATTCCACCATGTCAAAGCAGTACCCCTGAAAGTATGTGTGGCATACTTAACTTTATCCTCTTCTGCACAGTTGCTGATTGCGAACACGGCTTCAACCTTCTCTGTCCACCGCTTTAGTCTAACGGGTCCTTCAGTTCCTTCAAACTCATTGGGTTTGCAGGCCATAAAAGCTTTGTAGGAACATCCTACCCGGTTGCAATTGTTTCCTCCACTGCTGGTGAAATGTCCCGTTCTTATTGATTAAAAACGTTCCATATTAATTGATTTTGTTACGAGGTTTTGATCTCTATATGAGACGTTTTTCAAAGACTGCATTCATTTTTAAAACAAACCATAACCTTTATTTCATAAATAAAGGTTTAAAAAGCTTTACGTAGATTATCAAATAATGATAATCTAAAATATCCTGTTTACACACGACCATTACATAATGGTTTACAATACAAATATGTTACATCGAAATCAGTTTCTTGAATGCAGTTTTTACACAATATCATACAAACATGGACTCCAAATCTTGTCCTTATTTTAGTATGCAACAGCGGAAGCTCTTAGTATTCACCCGAGAATAAACATGCTTTAAACGTCAACAAAAATGTTGGTGAGTTATAGGTTTAACCTATATATATCGTTTAACCTATATATATCAAATCGTAACAATAGGCCACAAGATTTCATATTTCAATACACATCCCATACATAGAGATAAAAATCATTCATATGGTGAACACCTGGTAACCAACATTAACAAGATGCATATATAAGAATATCCCCATCATTCCGGGATACCTTTCGGATATGATATAAATTTCTAAGTACTAAAGCATCCGGTACTTTGGATGGGGTTTGTTAGGCCCAATAGATCTATCTTTAGGATTCGCGTCAATTAGGGTGTCTGTTCCCTAATTCTTAGATTACCAGACTTAATAAAAAGGGGCATATTCGATTTCGATAATTCAACCATAGAATGTAGTTTCACGTACTTGTGTCTATTTTGTAAATCATTTATAAAACCTGCATGTATTCTCATCTCAAAAATATTAGATTTTAAAAGTGGGACTATAACTCACTTTCACAGATTTTTACTTCGTCGGGAAGTAAGACTTGGCCACTGGTTGATTCACGAACCTATAACAATATATACATATATATCAAAGTATGTTCAAAATATATTTACAACACTTTTAATATATTTTGATGTTTTAAGTTTATTAAGTCAGCTGTCCTCGTTAGTAACCTACAACTAGTTGTCCACAGTTAGATGTACAGAAATAAATCAATAAATATTATCTTGAATCAATCCACGACCCAGTGTATACGTATCTCAGTATTGATCACAACTCAAACTATATATATTTTGGAATCAACCTCAACCCTGTATAGCTAACTCCAACATTCACATATAGAGTGTCTATGGTTGTTCCGAAATATATATAGATGTGTCGACATGATAGGTCAAAACATTGTATACGTGTCTATGGTATCTCAAGATTACATAATATACAATACAAGTTGATTAAGTTATGGTTGGAATAGATTTGTTACCAATTTTCACGTAGCTAAAATGAGAAAAATTATCAAATCTTGTTTTACCCATAACTTCTTCATTTTAAATCCGTTTTGAGTGAATCAAATTGCTATGGTTTCATATTGAACTCTATTTTATGAATCTAAACAGAAAAAGTATAGGTTTATAGTCGAAAAAATAAGTTACAAGTCGTTTTTGTAAAGGTAGTCATTTCAGTCGAAAGAACGACGTCTAGATGACCATTTTAGAAAACATACTTCCACTTTGAGTTTAACCATAATTTTTGGATATAGTTTCATGTTCATAATAAAAATCATTTTCTCAGAATAACAACTTTTAAATCAAAGTTTATCATAGTTTTTAATTAACTAACCCAAAACAGCCCGCGGTGTTACTACGACGGCGTAAATCCAGTTTTAAATCATTAAGTTAGCATATCATATAGATATAGAACATGTGTTTAGTTGATTTTATAAGTCAAGTTAGAAGGATTAACTTTTATTTGCGAACAAGTTTAGAATTAACTAAACTATGTTCTAGTGATTACAAGTTTAAACCTTCGAATAAGATAGCTTTATATGTAAGAATCGAATGATGTTATGAACATAATTACTACCTTAAGTTCCTTGGATAAACCTACTGGAAAAGAGAAAAATGGATCTAGCTTCAACGGATCCTTGGATGGCTCGAAGTTCTTGAAGCAGAATCATGACACGAAAACAAGTTCAAGTAAGATCATCACTTGAAATATGATTGTTATAGTTATAGAAATTGAACCAAAGTTTGAATATGATTATTACCTTGTATTAGAATGATAACCTACTGTAAGAAACAAAGATTTCTTGAGGTTGGATGATCACCTTACAAAATTGGAAGTGAGCTAGCAAACTTGAAAGTATTCGTGATTTTATGTAACTAGAACTTGTAGAATTTATGAAGAACACTTAGAACTTGAAGATAGAACTTGAGAGAGATCAATTAGATGAAGATAATTGAAGAATGAAAGTGTTTGTAGGTGTTTTTGGTCGTTGGTGTATGGATTAGATATAAAGGATATGTAATTATGTTTTCATGTAAATAAGTCATGAATGATTACTCATATTTTTGTAATTTTATGAGATATTTCATGCTAGTTGCCAAATGATGGTTCCCACATGTGTTAGGTGACTCACATGGGCTGCTAAGAGCTGATCATTGGAGTGTATATACCAATAGTACATACATCTAAAAGCTGTGTATTGTACGAGTACGAATACGGGTGCATACGAGTAGAATTGTTGATGAAACTTAACGAGGATGTAATTGTAAGAATTTTTGTTAAGTAGAAGTATTTTGATAAGTGAATTGAAGTCTTTCAAAAGTGTATAAATACATATTAAAACACTACATGTATATACATTTTAACTGAGTCGTTAAGTCATCGTTAGTCGTTATATGTAAGTGTTGTTTTGAAACCTTTAGGTTAACGATCTTGTTAAATGTTGTTAACCCAATGTTTATAATATTAAATGAGATTTTAAATTATTATATTATCATGATATTATCATGTATGAATATCTCTTAATATGATATATATACATTAAATGTCTTTACAACGATAATCGTTACATATATGTCTCGTTTAAAAATCATTAAGTTAGTAGTCTTGTTTTTACATATGCAGTTCATTGTTAATATACTTAATGATATGTTTACTTATCATAGTATCATGTTAACTATATATATATCCATATATATGTCATCATATAGTTTTTACAAGTTTTAACGTTCGTGAATCACGGTCAACTTGGGTAGTCAATTGTCTATATGAAACATATTTCAATTAATCAAGTCTTAACAAGTTTGATTGCTTAACATGTTGGAAACATTTAATCATGTAAATATCAATCTTAATTAGTATATGTAAATATGGAAAAGTTTGGGTCACTACAGTACCTACCCGTTAAATAAATTTCGTCCCGAAATTTTAAGCTGTTGAAGGTGTTGACGAATCTTCTGGAAATAGATGCGGGTATTTCTTCTTCATCTGATCTTCACGCTCCCAGGTGAACTCAGGTCCTCTACGAGCATTCCATCGAACCTTAACAATTGTTATCTTGTTTTGCTTAAGTCCTTTAACCTCACGATCCATTATTTCGACGGGTTCTTCGATGAATTAAAGTTTTTCGTTGATTTGGATTTCATCTAACGGAATAGTGAGATCTTCTTTAGCAAAACATTTCTTCAAATTCGAGACGTGGAAAGTGTTATGTACAGCCACGAGTTGTTGAGGTAACTCAAGTCGGTAAGCTACTGGTCCGACACGATCAATAATCTTGAATGGTCCAATATACCTTGGATTTAATTTCCCTCGTTTACCAAATCGAACAACGCCTTTCCAAGGTGCAACTTTAAGCATGACCATCTCTCCAATTTCAAATTCTATATCTTTTCTTTTAATGTCAGCGTAGCTCTTTTGTTGACTTTGGGCGGTTTTCAACCGTTGTTAAATTTGGATGATCTTCTCGGTAGTTTCTTGTATAATCTCCTGACCCGTAATCTGTCTATCCCCCACTTCACTCCAACAAATCGGAGACCTGCACTTTCTACCATAAAGTGCTTCAAACGGCGCCATCTCAATGCTTGAATGGTAGATGTTGTTGTAGGAAAATTCTGCTAACGGTAGATGTCGATCCCAACTGTTTCCAAAATCAATAACACATGCTCGTAGCATGTCTTCAAGTGTTTGTATCGTCCTTTCGCTCTGCCCATCAGTTTGTGGATGATAGGCAGTACTCATGTCTAGACGAGTTCCTAATGCTTGCTGTAATGTCTGCCAGAATCTTGAAATAAATCTGCCATCCCTATCAGAGATAATAGAGATTGGTATTCCATGTCTGGAGACGACTTCCTTCAAATACAGTTGTGCTAACTTCTCCATCTTGTCATCTTCTCTTATTGGCAGGAAGGGTGCTGATTTGGTGAGACGATCAACTATTACCCAAATAGTATCAAAACCACTTGCAGTCCTTGGCAATTTAGTGATGAAATCTATGGTAATGTTTTCCCATTTCCATTCCGGGATTTCGGGTTGTTGAAGTAGACCTGATGGTTTCTGATGCTCAGCTTTGACCTTAGAACACCTCAAACATTCTCCTACGTATTTAACAACATCGGCTTTCATACCCAGCTACCAAAAATGTTTCTTGAGATCCTTGTATATCTTCCCGTTCCAGGATGTATTGAGTATCTGGTTTTATGAGCTTCTCTAAGTACCATTTCTCTCATATCTCCAAATTTTGGTACCCAAATCCTTTCAGCCCTATACCGGGTTCCGTCTTCCCGAATATTAAGATGCTTCTCCGATCCTTTGGGTATTTCATCCTTTAAATTTCCCTTTTTTAAAACTCCTTGTTGCGCCTCCTTTATTTGAGTAGTAAGGTTATTATGAATCATTATATTCATAGATTTTACTCGAATGGGTTCTCTGTCCTTCCTGCTTAAGGCATCAGCTACCAAATTTGCCTTCCCCGGGTGGTAACGAATCTCAAAGTCGTAATCATTCAATAATTCAATCCACCTACGCTGCCTCATATTCAGTTGTTTCTGATTAAATATGTGTTGAAGACTTTTGTGGTCGGTATATATAATACTTTTGGCCCCATATAAGTAGTGCCTCCAAGTCTTTAATGCAAAAACAACCGCGCCTAATTCTAAATCATGCGTCGTATAATTTTGTTCGTGAATCTTCAATTGTCTAGACGCATAAGCAATCACCTTCGTTCGTTGCATTAATACACAACCGAGACCTTGCTTTGATGCGTCACAATAAATCACAAAATCATCATTCCCTTCAGGCAATGACAATATAGGTGCTGTAGTTAGCTTTTTCTTCAATAACTGAAACGCTTTCTCTTGTTCATCATTCCATTCAAATTTTTTCCCCTTTATGCGTTAATGCAGTCAAGGGTTTTGCTATTCTGGAAAAGTCTTGGATGAACCTTCTGTAGTAACCAGCTAGTCCTAAAAACTGGCGTATATGTTTCGGAGTTTTTGGGGTTTCCCACTTTTCAACAGTTTCTATCTTTGCCGGATCCACCTTAATACCTTCTTTGTTCACTATGTGACCGAGGAATTGAACTTCTTCCAACCAAAATGCACACTTTGAAAACTTAGCGTACAATTCTTCCTTCCTCAATACTTCTAACACCTTTCTCAAATGTTCACCGTGTTCTTGGTCATTCTTTGAGTAAATAAGTATGTCATCAATGAAAACAATGACAAACTTGTCAAGGTATGGTCCACACACCCGGTTCATAAGGTCCATGAACACAGCTGGTGCATTAGTTAAACCAAACGGCATGACCATAAACTCGTAATGACCGTAACGTGTTCTGAAAGCAGTCTTTGGAATATCATCTTCTTTCACCCACATTTGATGATACCCGGAACGTAAGTCAATCTTTGAATAAACAGAAGAGCCTTGTAGTTGATCAAATAAGTTGTCGATTCTCGGTAGTGGGTAGCGGTTCTTGATGGTAAGTTTGTTCAACTCTCGATAGTCGATACAAAATCTGAATGTACCATCTTTCTTCTTGACAAACAAAACAGGAGCTCCCCACGGTGATGTGCTTGGTTGAATAAAACCACGCTCTAAAAGTTCTTGTAATTGGCTTTGCAGTTCTTTCATCTCGCTGGGTGCGAGTCTGTAAGGAGCACGAGCTATTGGTGCAGCTCCTGGTACAAGATCTATTTGAAATTCAACGGATCGATGTGGGGGTAATCCCGGTAATTCTTTCGGAAATACATCGGGAAATTCTTTTGCAATGGGAACATCATTGATGCTCTTTTCTTCAGTTTGTACTTTCTCGACGTGTGCTAGAACAGCATAGCAACCTTTTCTTATTAGTTTTTGTGCCTTCAAATTACTAATAAGATGTAGCTTCGTGTTGCCCTTTTCTCCGTACACCATTAAGGGTTTTCCTTTTTCTCGTATAATGCGAATTGCATTTTTGTAACAAACGATCTCTGCTTTCACTTCTTTCAACCAGTCCATACCGATTATCACATCAAAACACCCTAACTCTACTGGTATCAAATCAATCTTAAATGTTTCGCTAACCAGTTTAATTTCTCGATTCCGACATATATTATCTGCTGAAATTAATTTACCATTTGCTAATTCGAGTAAAAATTTACT
Source organism: Rutidosis leptorrhynchoides (assembly GCF_046630445.1). Lineage (NCBI taxonomy): Eukaryota > Viridiplantae > Streptophyta > Magnoliopsida > Asterales > Asteraceae > Rutidosis > Rutidosis leptorrhynchoides. Next base: position 285,516,837 of record NC_092336.1, on the reverse strand, counting down.
ATCCAAAGGCGTCAATGGACAACTTAATTTAGCACAAAAATCTCTACTCATATAGCTTCTATCCGCACCCGAATCAAATAAAATATAAGCAGATTTATTGTCAATAAGAAACGTACCTGTAATAAGCTCCGGGTCTTCCTGTGCCTCTGCCGAATTAATATTGAAAACTCTTCCGCGGCCTTGTCCATTCGTGTTCTCCTGGTTCGGGAAATTTCTAATAATGTGGCCCGGTTTTCCACATTTATAACAAACTACATTGGCATAACTTGCTCCGACACTACTTGCTCTGCCATTACTCGTTCCAACACCATTTGTTCCTTTCGTTCTATTAACCCCTGGTCCGTAGACCTCACACTTTACCGCGCTATGACCATTTCTTTTACACTTGTTGCAAAATTTGGTGCAGAACCCCGAGTGATACTTTTCACACCTTTGGCATAGCTGCTTCTGATTGTTGTTGTTGTTGCGGTTATTATTGTTGTTGGGATGATTGTTGTAGTTGTTGTTGTTGTTGTTGTTGTTGTTGGGCCGTTTGTTGTAGTTGCGATTGATGTTTCGATTGTTGGGATAATTGTTGCGATTATTGTTGTAATTGTTGTTGTTGTTGTATTGGTGATTCTTATCACCGTTTTCCTCCCACTTTCTTTTGACTTGCTTGACATTGGCCTCTTCAGCAGTCTGTTCTTTAATTCTTTCTTCAATCTGGTTCACTAGTTTGTGAGCCATTCTACATGCCTGTTGTATGGAGGCGGGCTCGTGTGAACTTATATCTTCTTGGATTCTTTCCGGTAATCCTTTCACAAATGCGTCGATCTTCTCTTCCTCATCTTCGAATGCTCCCGGACACAATAGGCACAATTCTGTGAATCGTCTTTCGTACGTGGTAATATCAAATCCTTGGGTTCGTAACCCTCTAAGTTCTGTCTTGAGCTTATTGACCTCGGTTCTGGGACGGTACTTCTCGTTCATCAAGTGCTTGAATGCTGACCACGGTAGTGCGTACTCATCGTCTTGTCCCACTTGCTCTAGATAGGTATTCCACCATGTTAACGCAGAACCTGTGAAGGTATGCGTAGCGTACTTCACTTTGTCCTCTTCAGTACACTTACTTATGGCAAATACCGATTCGACCTTCTCGGTCCACCGTTTCAATCCGATCGGTCCTTCGGTTCCATCAAATTCCAAAGGTTTACAGGCAGTGAATTCTTTGTAGGTGCATCCTACACGATTTCCTGTACTGCTAGATCCAAGGTTATTGTTGGTATGTAGCGCAGCCTGTACTGCGGCTATGTTTGAAGCTAGAAAAGTACGGAATTCTTGTTCATTCATATTCACGGTGTGTCGAGTAGTCGGTGCCATTTCCTTCAAAATAGTCAAATGGAACAAGTTAATCATACAGAATATTAAGAGTAGTTAATAGTATTTCGTAGCATAATATGAACTCATTTATAAAAGCTTTTTCTTCATATTAGCGTTTTATAAGTTTAAATTCGGGTAGTACCTACCCGTTAAGTTCATACTTAGTAGCTAATATACAATTCAACAACTACAATTCTATATGAAAAACTGATTATAATAATATTTCGCGTTCAAACTTTTACACAATATTTTACAAACTTACAATACCGCTTATTTTACATATAGCATGAAATATAGCACACAATAAATTTGATACAAGATGGTTGTGAAGATAATTCTAGCTAGTACACAAGTCGTTCAGCAAAGGCAATAAAGACACGTAATTCATACGTCCAGAAACAAGTCATGCATTCTGGTTTTACTAGGATTACTTCCCATCCTTGGTCTTGTGGAACATAACCGTTATGGCCGTTGATAAGACAACGTGTTGTAACGTCGTCAAAGGGATGAGGGTTACGTAATGTCCAACAGTCCCGTAACAATCTAAAACCTCATTTCTTACCCCAATTACCGACTCCGTCACTTGTGGGAACGTTTTGTTTAATAGTTGTAGCCCGATGTTCTTGTTCTCACTTTGGTGAGAAGCGAACATTACTAATCCGTAAGCATAACATGCTTCTTTATGTTGCATGTTAGCCGCTTTTTCTAAATCACGAAGTCCAATATTCGGATATATTGAGTCAAAATAATTTCTTAACCCATTGCGTAAAGTAGCATTTGGGTTCCCCGCAATATATGCGTCAAAGTAAACACATCGTAACTTATGGATTTTCCAATGTGATATCCCCCATCTTTCGAACGAAAGCCTTTTATAAACCAAGGCATTCTTGGAACGTTCTTCGAATGTCTTACAAACTGATCTCGCCTTAAATAGTTGTGCCGAAGAATTCTGACCGACTCTAGACAAGATTTCATCAATCATGTCTCCGGGTAGGTCTCTTAAAATATTGGGTTGTCTATCCATTTTATGTTTTTATACTGTAAAATAGACAAGAGTTAGATTCATAAAAAAAAATACTTATTAATACAAGCAATTTTTACATATATCATAAAGCATAAGCACACTATATTACATATATTACACCACACGAATACAACTCTCTTATTCCGACTCGCTTGTTTCTTCTTCTTCTTCTTCGGTTTTGGTTCATTTTGCCAAGTTTCTAGGGATATATGATGTTCCCCTAATACGAGCCGTCATTTTCCACATTGGTTTAGAAAAACCTGGTGGTTTAGAGGTTCCCGGGTCATTGTTACAACTTAAGGACTTCGGGGGTTGACGATACATATAAAGTTCATCGGGGTTGGAATTAGATTTCTCTATTTTTATGCCCTTTCCCTTATTATTTTCCTTTGCCTTTTTAAATTCAGTTGGGGTAATTTCTATAACATCATCGGAATTCTCGTCGGAATCCGATTCATCGGAGAATTGGTAATCCTCCCAATATTTTGCTTCCTTGGCGGAAACACCATTGACCATAATTAACCTTGGCCGGTTGGTTGAGGATTTTCTTTTACTTAACCGTTTTATTATTTCCCCCACCGGTTCTATTTCTTCATCCGGTTCTGATTCTTCTTCCGGTTCCGATTCTTCTTCCGGTTCCGACTCTTCTTCCGGTTCCTCTTCGGGAACTTGTGAATCGGTCCACGAATCATTCCAATTTACATTTGACTCTTCATTATTATTAGGTGAGTCAATGGGACTTGTTCTAGAGGTAGACATCTATCACATAATATCAAATGCGTTAAGAGATTAATATATCACATAATATTCACATGTTAAAAATATATAGTTTCCAACAAAATTTGTTAAGCAATCATTTTTCAAGTAAACACGGTCGAAGTCCAGACTCACTAATGCATCCTAAAAAACTCGATAAGACACACTAATGCAAAATTCTGGTTCTCTAAGACCAACGCTCGGATACCAACTGAAATGTCCCGTTCTTATTGATTAAAAACGTTCCATATTAATTGATTTCGTTGCGAGGTTTTGACCTCTATATGAGACGTTTTTCAAAGACTGCATTCATTTTTAAAACAAACCATAACCTTTATTTCATAAATAAAGGTTTAAAAAGCTTTACGTAGATTATCAAATAATGATAATCTAAAATATCCTGTTTACACACGACCATTACATAATGGTTTACAATACAAATATGTTACACCGTAATCAGTTTCTTGAATGCAGTTTTTACACAATATCATACAAACATGGACTCCAAATCTTGTCCTTATTTTAGTATGCAACAGCGGAAGATCTTAGTATTCACCTGAGAATAAACATGCTTTAAACGTCAACAAAAATGTTGGTGAGTTATAGGTTTAACCTATATATATCAAATCGTAACAATAGACCACAAGATTTCATATTTCAATACACATCCCATACATAGAGATAAAAATCATTCATATGGTGAACACCTGGTAACCAACATTAACAAGATGCATATATAAGAATATCCCCATCATTCCGGGACACCCTTCGGATATGATATAAATTTCGAAGTACTAAAGCATCCGGTACTTTGGATGGGGTTTGTTAGGCCCAATAGATCTATCTTTAGGATTCGCGTCAATTAGGGTGTCTGTTCCCTAATTCTTAGATTACCAGACTTAATAAAAAGGGGCATATTCGATTTCGATAATTCAACCATAGAATGTAGTTTCACGTACTTGTGTCTATTTTGTAAATCATTTATAAAACCTGCATGTATTCTCATCCCAAAAATATTAGATTTTAAAATTGGGACTATAACTCACTTTCACAGATTTTTACTTCGTCGGGAAGTAAGACTTGGCCACTGGTTGATTCACGAACCTATAACAATATATACATATATATCAAAGTATGTTCAAAATATATTTACAACACTTTTAATATATTTTGATGTTTTAAGTTTATTAAGTCAGCTGTCCTCGTTAGTAACCTACAACTAGTTGTCCACAGTTAGATGTACAGAAATAAATCGATAAATATTATCTTGAATCAATCCATGACCCAGTGTATACGTATCTCAGTATTGATCACAACTCAAACTATATATATTTTGGAATCAACCTCAACCCTGTATAGCTAACTCTAACATTCACATATAGAGTGTCTATGGTTGTTCTGAAATATATATAGATGTGTCGACATGATAGGTCGAAACATTGTATACGTGTCTATGGTATCTCAACATTACATAATATACAATACAAGTTGATTAAGTTATGGTTGGAATAGATTTGTTACCAATTTTCACGTAGCTAAAATGAGAAAAATTATCCAATCTTGTTTTACCAATAACTTCTTCATTTTAAATCCATTTTGAGTGAATCAAATTGCTATGGTTTCATATTGAACTCTATTTTATGAATATAAACAGAAAAAGTATAGGTTTATAGTCGAAAAATAAGTTACAAGTCATTTTTGTAAATGTAGTCATTTCAGTCGAAAGAACGACGTCTAGATGACCATTTTAGAAAACATACTTCCACTTTGAGTTTAACCATAATTTTTGGATATAGTTTCATGTTCATAATAAAAATCATTTTCTCAGAATAACAACTTTTAAATCAAAGTTTATCATAGTTTTTAATTAACTAACCCAAAACAGCCCGCGGTGTTACTACGACGGCGTAAATCCGGTTTTACGGTGTTTTTCGTGTTTCCAGGTTTTAAATCATTAAGTTAGCATATCATATAGATATAGAACATGTGTTTAGTTGATTTTAAAAGTTAAGTTAGAAGGATTAACTTTTATTTGCGAACAAGTTTAGAATTAACTAAACTATGTTCTAGTGATTACAAGTTTAAACCTTCGAATAAGATAGCTTTATATGTAAGAATCGAATGATGTTATGAACATCATTACTACCTTAAGTTCCTTGAATAAACCTACTGGAAAATAGAAATATGGATCTAGCTTCAACGGATCCTTGGATGGCTCGAAGTTCTTGAAGCAGAATCATGACACGAAAAAAAGTTCAAGTAAGATCATCACTTGAAATATGATTGTTATAGTTATAGAAATTGAACCAAAGTTTGAATATGATTATTACCTTGTATTAGAATGATAACCTACTGTAAGAAACAAAGATTTCTTGAGGTTGGATGATCACCTTACAAGATTGGAAGTGAGCTAGCAAACTTGAAAGTATTCTTGATTTTATGTAACTAGAACTTGTAGAATTTATGAAGAACACTTAGAACTTGAAGATAGAACTTGAGAGAGATCAATTAGATGAAGAAAATTGAATATGTAATTTATAAGTCATGAATGATTCCTCATATTTTTGTAATTTTATGAGATATTTCATGCTAGTTGCCAAATGATGGTTCCCACATGTGTTAGGTGACTCACATGGGCTGCTAAGAGCTGATCATTGGAGTGTATATACCAATAGTACATACATCTAAAAGCTGTGTATTGTACGAGTACGAATACGGGTGCATACGAGTAGAATTGTTGATGAAACTTAACGAGGATGTAATTATAAGAATTTTTGTTAAGTATAAGTATTTTGATAAGTGTATTGAAGTCTTTCAAAAGTGTATAAATACATATTAAAACACTACATGTATATACATTTTAACTGAGTCGTTAATTCATCGTTAGTCGTTACATGTAAGTGTTGTTTTGAAACCTTTAGGTTAACGATCTTGTTAAATGTTGTTAACCCAATGTTTATAATATTAAATGAGATTTTAAATTATTATATTATCATGATATTATCATGTATGAATATCTCTTAATATGATATATATACATTAAATGTCTTTACAACGATAATCGTTACATATATGTCTCGTTTAAAAATCATTAAGTTAGTAGTCTTGTTTTTACATATGTAGTTCATTGTTAATATACTTAATGATATGTTTACTTATCATATTATCATGTTAACTATATATATATCCATATATATGTCATCATATAGTTTTTACAAGTTTTAACGTTCGTGAATCACCGGTCAACTTGGGTAGTCAATTGTCTATATGAAACAAATTTCAATTAATCAAGTCTTAACAAGTTTGATTGCTTAACATGTTGGAAACATTTAATCATGTAAATATCAATCTTAATTAGTATATATAAACATGGAAAAGTTCGGGTCACTACAGCTGGAACCCGATTGGTTATTGTTGTTCATTGCATTCACCACTGCAGCCATATTTGTAAAGGTATTTCATATGCCCGAGAGACATATTAAATTAATGTGGCTAATATGTTATGATCCAAGTCGGATCGTTAAATAAATACGCGACACTTGGATTTTAGAAAATGGGTTTTCTAAAATGTAATCACTTGAGATAAATTATTAGGATAATTTATATATAATTATTTATAGGTTTAAATAGTTATGTTGTGTTATATTTTATAAATTGGTTTATAAAATAAAAGTAACTTAACAAATGCATTATACTTTATACAAGTTTTATATAAATGCATGCTAATATTATTACAAGTTTTATAAATTACAAAACTTGTTATAATGTATACAATGGTGGGCAGATTTTGGGACTCCAAGAAGTCCATCCCATGCTTATTCCTTGTTACTTTTAATAACACATACCCTCATGTGCATGCTAGTTCAATGAACTAAGCATTTGACTCAAGAAAACCTCTCACAAGTCCAAAAAACTCTCTGAATTTTTCTGGACAGCATGCTGGACGATTTCTAACAGCAAAAGGGAGAGGTTTTAGCTTGGTAATATAGCTCATTACTTCCATGTTCAAGATGCATATGTACCAAGGCTTTCAAAGACCAACACATGCATTCAAAACATATCAAAAACACACTTGAAATCTGCTGTTTTTCAGCTCATTCTGGCCGAAAATATTCAGCTCACAAAGAAGGGTCTTTGGTTCATTTTCAAGTTCATTTAAAGTGTCATTAAATCCTAACCAAAAGCTAGGGTGTTGGTGCATAAGTTTGGGGTATAACAACTTGAGGTTTCATAATTTTGGAGCTCCATTCTTCATCATCATCTTCATCATTTTTCTTACCTCCTAACTTGGAGTAGGTACATCCCTTTAAACTAGCTCTTTTACATTTAAGCATATTTTCTAGACTTGATCTATTATGGAATTCATATTAAATGGTTAAACATATTGAAAGTTTTTCATGATAAATTGCTTCCGCTTTAATCTTGTAACATGCATGTTTATGAAACTTGTTAATATGATGAATTCCAACAATGATATCTAGAGCCGAGGTCATAGAAATATGCTTCTTGTATTTGGCTTTAAAACCCATTTTGATTACATTCTAGTAACATGCATGAAATTAGAATGTAAAAATTTTGGGTTTTGGATGGGGGTATTTTTTGGCCAAAATTTTGGGGTTCCAAAAGGGGTTTGGAACTTCAAATTTGGTCATGTTTTGTTGTTTGTTGTTGTTCACAATCAAGCCTAGACCTTGTGTTTGAATGGTTGTATGTTGTAGTTGTATTATTCATTCTTATGGTTTGTAATAATTATTCATTCATTTGGTTTGTAAAGTTTATAATAATTTTATTATTTTGGTGATGTAATTTATTCTATTTTGGTATGTAAAAATAGATTAGGTTGTAATTTCTTTTTCCTAAAAAAAAATGTATTAGGTTATATATTTTTTGTAAAAAGAAATGAAGATTCAAGATGATGAAGGAAGAACACAAGATGGAGCATATGGATGCAAGATTAAGTGGGAGATTTTGAAAAATCTCTTACTTTGTGATCTAACCCTTTTGGTGACACTTGTTTTCGGCTAAACAAGTGTCCACCACCTTGGCTTGATTGTGAACATTGTTGTTATGCATGCTTGTATGATTATTGTGTTTATATGTTTGGATGATACAAGTAAAATCACATGTTAACAACTTGCAAAATGACATTATAATTGGTTATATTAGAAACAACATAAGGACTTAATAAAATGGTTATTAAGAACAACAAAAGGATAACATATAAAATGGTTTATACAAGTTTATTGGATATAAAACTTGACATGAAAAATGAATTTTCAAATGGACCACACACTAAATGCATGTTAGTGTATGGAAATTTGTTTTCTTAAACTAGAATAAAGAAAGCCTAAAATCCCTTTAAACTAAAACAAGGAAAACAAGTTTAATGCCATCCTTTTGTGGGACACTTGAACATAGTAGGGAACTCATAATGGGATAAAGGTCACCTAACCGTTATGAGCTAACTAATATGGTTAAGGTAAAATTCGCATGCTTGTGGGATAAAGGTCACCTAACCACTTGTATGTTAATTTTACATGTTTACACAAGTAGGACGAATTGATTTGGGAATCATGAACTTAGGGTCACCGAAGCATGAGGAACAAATAGGCGTTGATGGGATAAATATGCCATGCAAAAGGATTGCATGATCCTATAATTTAGAAGTTGCAAATGGATTGCAATTGTCATATAAATGACTACCTAGCTAAATCAAATAACGGGATATAGGTCACCTAACCGAAATTTGATTTACCGTTGGATTCTAATATTTAATAAGTCAATTAAGATTCATTAAAGGGTATTGTTTAGTAAATTTAAAATCAATACTTAAATGAACTTTGTTAAATTTTGTAGATGGTCGCCAACAACAACAACAACATGCAAAATGCACCACTTGACCTAAACAACCTATCGTTAAGGTCTCTCCTCGAGAAAGACAAACTCAACCATACGAACTTTATGGATTGGTTCCGCAATCTTAGGATTGTCCTCAAACTCGAGGATCAAGTGTATGTGTTGGAAGACCCCATTCCCGATCAACCCTACGAGGATGATACGAAAGGCATGGCTTATTGGGATAAGTATTGCACCGATTCGGTGCAAGTCGCTTGCCTAATGCTTGGGACTATGATACCCAAACTCCAAAAACATTTCGAGCATCATAGTGCATATGACATAATCACTCAATTGAAGGAGATGTTCCTTCAACAAGCTCGTGTCGAGCGCTTTGAAACAGTTCGAGCGCTACATGCATGTCTTATGGATGATACCCAATCCGTTTCATCTTATGTCCTCAAGATGAAAAGCCTCATTGATCGCGCAAACCGTCTTAATCTTAACATATCTAATGAGCTAGCCACGGATCTTATCCTTAACTCCTTGTCAAAGAGGTTTGACCAATTTGTAATTAATTACAATATGAATGGGATGGATAAGACCATTGGCAAACTTCATGGCATGCTAAGGACGGCGGAAACTATCATGGGTAAAAGGGCTTCACCCGTGCTAATGGTCAATGATGGTGGGTCCAAAGGTAATAATACCTCTAAGCCAAAGGCGGCTAAGAGGAAAGGACCCGCCCATCAAGGCAAGGGAAAGGGGAAGATGGTTACCCTAACCAAAAACAAGAACAAGAAGCAAAAGGTTGCCGGACAAGCAAACCCCAAGGAAGACCCGTGCTTCGGTTGTGGTGAAATGGGTCACTGGAAACGCAACTGCCAGGTCTACCTTAAGGAGTTGAAGGAAAAGAGGGATGCGGAGTAAACCTCAGGTAATATATATATGGTATATATAGAGCTTAGTATTACTTCTTCTAATACATTGGTATTAGACACTGGATGTGGAACTCACATTTGCAATTCTTTGCAGGGGTTCAAAAGAAGTAGCAAGCAAATGGGAACATCGAGTCTCTTTATGGGTAATGGAGCCAAAGTGCAAGTGAAGGCTCAAGGAGACTTTGTATTAAAGCTTCCAAGTGGTTTAGAACTTATGTTGAACAATGTTTTATATGCACCGGATTTATGTCGAAACATTATTTTAGTTTCCCGTTTAAAACAATGTGGGTTTTATCTTAATTTTGTTAATGATGATATCCACGTTTATTTAGATAATGTATTCTATTTTAAGGCTTTGCCTTCGAATGGAATTTATGAATTGGTTCATGATGACACATCATCTAGTAGCTCAATATACCATACTAGCACCAAGAAACTCTAAAGGGATTTGAGTGATTCTTACTTATGGCATTGTCGCCTTGGTCACATAAACAAGAATCGAATGCATACACTTCAAAAGAATGGCCTTTTGAAATCAAATAAACTAGACTCATTTGATGTATGTGAATCTTGTTTACAAGCAAAATGACTAAAGCACCTTTCAAAGGGACCTACGAAAGGGCTAAGGACTTATTGAGATATATACATTCGGATGTATGGGAACCCTTTAAGCCCATAACTCAGAATGGTGAAAGATACTTCATTACTTTCATTGATGACTTCAGTCGTTTCGGATATGTCTACTTGTTAAGACATAAGGACGAAACTTTTGAAGCATTCAAAGAGTATCAAAACAAAGTACAAAATCAACTCAATAAGACAATCAAGGTACTTCGTACCGATAGAGGAGATGAATACCTAACCGAGGCTTTCCAAGATCATCTTAAAAGTTTTGGGATTATCTCGCAGCTCACTCCTCCTGGAACACCCCAACTAAATGGAGTTTCCGAAAGGAGGAACCGAACCCTAATGGATATGGTTCGATCTATGATGGATAGAAGCTCGTTACCTCTATCATTATGGGGTTATTATCTATGCTCCGCGGCTCGTATTTTAAATATGGCCCCAGCTAAGAAAGTGGAACGAACACCTCATGAGATGTGGTTTGGAAAACCTCCATCTCTATCATACTTAAAGGTATGGGGATGTGATGCTTACCCTAAGCGTTACGTCCCTAATAAGTTAAATGCTCGATCCACAAAGTGTATCTTCATAGGATATCCCAAGGATAATATGGGATATTATTTCTATGATCCCTCCGAACAGAATGTATTTGTTGCTCGGAAGGCTGAATTCCTTGAAACTAAGTTCCTAATGGAAGGTGATAGTGAAAGGAAGATAGATCTTGAGGAGGTTCGAGATCAAGTAGATGATAAACAATTGGTTGATACTAGCACTCAATTGATTTAGCGGGTCCTAAATCGTACTACACCTAATTATGGTAAGTAAAGGAAGTATGACCTAGGGTCGAATTTTTAAGCGATCAGAAGAATCGAACCTATATTTATAACTTAAGATAATCCTAAAGTGAAGGAGTAGTTGTATATTACGTAATTTTGGGTTTTCTAATTTATAAGATAAAATAAAGTAAATACGATAAAATTTATAATTCATATAAGGTTAAAGCAAGTGCATACTATGATTTCGTTAGTTACTTTGCCAAGATTATGGAATGCTGGCTCATAAATAGGTAGTGACCTTGTATTCATTATACTGGTCTCACCGCCCCTGTCATAAGACATGTCACTGGGTAATGTGTTAGGCTTGAAGATTCTGAATAGACAGCAATGTCCCATACCCTCGATGCCCGTGCAACTTGACTACATGCATACACGTTCAAACGGGTCATCCAATTGAGCGACTTGGTTAGGTAACGTATTAACGTTCCAAAAGGTCTAAACTTTCTTAAGCACAATGAAGTACAAAGTATGCCATATCCAAGAGATTTGATATAATGATTGGGTTTAAAAGGTAGTTAGGCCCTTAAAAATAGTTTAACCATAAAGAACAACATGACCAAGTCGGTTTGACTTTCATGAACACGTTCGGTTATCCTAACGGTCCAAACTTTTATGAGTCTAAACAAATAGTTCCTTAATTAAATAAGAATCTCTCAAACTCAGTCCAATGCTTGAGACCGCATTATAGTGAAGTGTACTAATCAATACTCACCAGGTTCCATGGCCTTACTTAGCAGAGGTACAGCTTACAATAACCGTTGTGCTTTAGCTTGAGTGTACGAAGTTTATATGCTTGGTGACTACACTAGCATGGTCAAAGACCGATAATGTACTATGGGCCTAGTTAGATGTTTCACTATGAAAGAGTCCTCGGTCGGAATCTGTAGTGACTCGAACTTTTCCATGTTTATATATATTAAATGAAATTGATATTTACATGATTAAGTGTTTCCAACATGTTAAGCAATCAAACTTGTTAAGACTTGATTAATTGAAATAGGTTTCATATAGACAATTGACCACCCAAGTTGACCGGTGATTCATGAACGTTAAAACTTGTAAAAACTATATGATGACATATATATGATTATATATATAGTTAACATGATATTATGATAAGTAAGTATCTCATTAGGTATTTTAACAATGAGTTATATACATAAAAATGAGACTATTGAATTTAAGAAACTCAAAAACGTTATATATAACGATTATCGTTATATCAACGTCTTACTAAGTACATATGAATCATATTAAGATATTGATACACTTGGTTAATTATGTTAAATGATAATTAAATATATCATTAAGTGTATTAACAATGAACTACATATGTAAAAATAATACTACTAACTTAATGATTTCAAAATGAGACATATATGTAACGATTATCGTTGTAACGACATTTAACTGTATATATATCATACTAAGATATATTATATATCATAATATCAGGATAATGTAACAATTTAACATCTCTTTAGATATAATAAACATTGGGTTAACAAAATTTAACATGATCGTTAACTTAAAGGTTTCAAATCAACATTTACATGTAACGACTAACGATGACATAACGACTCAGTTAAAATGTATATACATGTAGTGTTTTAATATGTATTCATACACTTTTGAAAGACTTCAAGACACTTATCAAAATACGTCTACTTAACAAAAATTCTTACAATTATATCCTCGTTCAGTTTCATCAACAATTCTACTCGTATGCACCCGTATTCGTACTAGTACAATACACAGCTTTTAGATGTATGTACTATTAGTATATACACTCTAATGATCAGCTCTTAGCAGCCCATGTGAGTCACCTAACACATGTGGGATCCATCATTTGGCAACTAGCATGAAATATCTCATAAAATTACAAAAATATGAGTAATCATTCATGACTTATTTACATGAAAACAAAATTACACATCCTTTATATCTAACCCATATACCAACGACCAAAAACACCTACAAATACTTTCATTCTTCAATTTTATTCATCTAAGTGATCTCTCTCAAGTTCTATCTTCAAGTTCTAAGTGTTCTTCATAAATTCTATAAGTTCTAGTTTCATAAAATCAAGAATACTTCCAAGTTTGCTAGCTTACTTCCAATCTTGTAAAGTGATCATTCAACCTCAAGAAATATTTCTTATTTATAGTAAGATATCTTTCTAATATAAGGTAATACTCATATTCAAACTTTGGTTCAATTTCTATAACTATAACAATCTTATTTCGAGTGATGATCTTACTTGAATTTGTTTTCGTGTCATGATTCTGCTTCAAGAACTTTCAAGCCATCCAAGGATCCTTTGAAGCTAGATCCATTTGTCTCTTTTCCAGTAGGTTTATCCACAAAACTTGACGTAGTAATGATGTTCTTAACATCATTCGATTCATACATATAAAGCTATCTTATTCGAAGGTTTAAACTTGAAATCACTAGAACATAGTTTAGTTAATTCTAAACTTGTTCGCAAACAAAAGTTAATCCTTCTAACTTGACTTTTAAAATCAACTAAACACATGTTCTATATCTATATGATATGCTAACTTAATGATTTAAAATCGGAAAACACAAAAAACACCGTAAAACCGGATATACGCCGTTGTAGTAACATCGCGGGCTATTTTGGGTTAGTTAATTAAAAAATATGATAAATTTTGATTTAAAAGTTGTTCTTCTGGGAAAATTATTTTTTTTATGAACATGAAACTATATCCAAAAATCATTGTTAAACTCAAAGTGGAAGTATGTTTTCCAAAATGGTCATCTAGACGTCGTTCTTTCGACTGAAATGACTACCTATACAAAAACGACTTGTAACCTTTAATTCCGACTATAAACTTATAATTTTTCTATATAGATTCATAAACTTAAGTTCAATACGAAATCATAGCAATTGGATTCACTCAAAACGGATTTAAAACGAAGAAGTTATGGGTAAAACAAGATTGGTTATTTTTGCTTGTTGTAGCTACGTGAAAATTGGTAACAAATCTATATTAATCATATCCTAGCTAACTTATATTGTATTATACATGTATTCTAATATATTATGTAATCTTGGGATACCATAGACACGTATGCAAATGTTTTGACATATCATATCGACCCATCTATATATATTATTTGGAACAACCATAGACACTCTATATGCAGTAATGTTGTAGTTAGCTATACAGGGTTGAGGTTGATTCCAAAAATATATATAGTTTGAGTTGTGATCTAGCCTGAGACGTGTATACACTGGGTCGTGGATTGATTCAAGATAATATATATCGATTTATTTCTGTACATCTAATTATGGACAACTAGTTGTAGGTTACTAACGAGGACATCTGACTTAATACACTCCAATCTTTAAAACATAATAAAAATGGTTGTTATTATATTTTGATCATACTTTGATATATATGTACATATTTGTATAGGTTCGTGAATCGATCCGTGGCCAAGTCTTATTTCCGAGGAAGGAAATATCTGTGAAAGTGACTTATAGTCCCACTTTTAAAATCTAATATTTTTGGGATGAGAATACATGCAGGTTTTATAAATGATTTACAAAATAGACACAAGTACGTGAAACTACATTCTATGGTTGAATTATCGAAATCGAATATGCCCCTTTTTATTAAGTCTGGTAATCTAAGAATTAGGGAACAGATACCATAATTGACGCGAATCTTAAAGATAGATCTATTGGGCCTAACAAACCCCATCCAAAGTACCAGATGCTTTAGTACTTCAAAATTTATATCATATCCGAAGGGTGTCCCGGAATGATGGAGATATTCTTATATATGCATCTTGTTAATGTCGGTTACCAGGTGTTCACCATATGAATGATTTTTATCTCTATATGTGGGATGTGTATTGAAATATGAAATCTTGTAGTCTATTGTTACGATTTGATATATATAGGTTAAACCTATAACTCACCAACATTTTTATTGACGTCTAAAGCATGTTTATTCTCAGGTGAATACTAAGAGCTTTCGTTGTTGCATACTAAAATAAGGACAAGATTTGGAGTCCATGTTTGTATGATATTGTGTAAAAACTGCATTCAAGAAACATATGTCGATGTAATATATTTCTATTGTAAACCATTATGTAATCGTCATGTGTAAACAGTATATTTTAGATTATCATTATTTGATAATCTACGTAATGCTTTTAAAACCTTTATTGATAAAATAAAGGTTATGGTTGTTTTAAAAATGAATGCAGTCTTTGAAAAACGTCTCATATAGAGGTCAAAACCTCGCAACGAAATTAATTAATATGGAACGTTTATAATCAATATGAACGGGAAATTTCAGTTGGTATCCGAGCGTTGGTCTTAGAGAACCAGAAAATTGCGTTAGTGTGTCTTACCAAGTTTGTTAGGATGCATTAGTGAGTCTGGACTTCGACCGTGTTTTTCTTCAAAAACGACTGCTTAACATTTTGTGTTGGAAACTATATATTAGTAACATGTAAATATTATGTGATATATTAATCTCTTAACGTGTTTGATATTGTGTGATAGATGTCTACCTCTAGTACAAATCCCATTGATTCACCTAATAATAATGAAGAGTCGAATATATTTTGGGAAGATTCTCAAATTCCCGAAGAGGAACCAGAAGAAGAAGAATCGGAAGAGGAGGAACCGGAAGAAGATGAACCAGAAGAGGAGGAATCGGAAGAGGAGGAACCAGAAGAAGAGGTTCCAGAGGAAGAAATATTGATACCTATAGTAAATCGATTAAATAAAAGAAAATCCTCAACCAACAGACCAAAGTTAATAATGGTCAATGGTTTTTCCGCCGAGGAAGCAAAATATTGGGAAGATTACCAATTTTCTGATGAATCGGATCCCGATAAGGATTCTGATGATGTTATAGAAATTACCTTGACCCAATTTAATAAAGTGAAAGAAAATAATAAGGGAAAAGGTATAAAAATAGAGAAACCCGATTCCAACCCCGATGAACTTTATATGTATCTACAAAATCCGTATTTCCTAAAATGTAACAATAACCCGGGAACCTCTAAACCACCAGGTTTTTCTAAACCATTGTGGAAAATGACGGCTCGTATTAGAGGAACACCATATATTCCTAGAAAATTAGGAAAACGAACCAAGTCTGAAGAAGAAACCAGTGATTCAGATTTGAAGGTTGTAATCATGTTGTGTATTATATGTATTGTAGTGTGCTTGTACTTTTATGTTCTATGTAAAAATTGCTTGTATTGTTTGTTAATTATCTTTTACGAATCTAATCCTTGTCTATTTTACAGTATAAAAACAAAATGGACGTTAAGGGTAGACAACCGAATATTTTAGAAGACCTACCAGAGGATATGATTGAGGAAATATTGTCTAGAGTTGGTAAGAATTCATCAGCACATTTAGTTATGGCGAAATTAACTTGTCAAACATTTGAAAGACTTTCCAGAAATGCCTTAGTTTATAAAAGGCTTTCCTTTGATAGGTGGGGTATATCACATTGGGGAGACCGTAAGTTACGCCATGTTTTCTTTAAAGCGTTAAATGCGGGGAACCCAAATGCAATTTTATGCTACGGGTTAAGAACCTATTTTGACTCAACATATCCCAACATAGGATTTCATGAATTAGAAAGAGCTTCTAACATGCAACATAAAGAAGCATGTTATGCTTACGGGTTAGTGATGTTCGCTTCTTACCAAAGTCAGAAAAAGAACATCGGATTGCAGCTTTTAAATAAAACTTTCCCACAAGTGACGGATTCAGTAGTTGGGGTGAAAAATAAGGTTTTTAGATTATTACGGGGCTGTTGGACATTACGAAACCCTCGTCCTTTTGACGACATTACAACGTGCTGCCTAGCCAATGGTCATAACGGTTATTTTCCACAAGACCAAGGATGGAAAGTCGTCTTAGTAAAACCAGAATGCATGACTTGTTTCTGGACTTATGAATTACGTGTCTTTATTTCTTTTGCTGAACAACTTGCGTATTAACTAGATTTATCTTCAAAACTGTCCTGTATCATAGTATACTATATTTCATGTTATATGTAATATAGCGAAGTTATAAGTTTGAAGAATATTTGTATGTGATATATTATTATAATCAGTTTTTCATATGGAATTGTAGTAGTTGAATTGTATATTAGCTACTAAGTATGAACTTAACGGGTAGGTAGTACCCGAATTTAAACTTATAAAACGCTAATATGAAGAAAAATCTTTTATAAATGAGTTCATATTAAGCTATGAGATACTATTGACTACTCTTAATATTCTGTATGATTAACTTGTTTCATTTGACTATTTTGAAGGAAATGGCACCGACTACTCGACACACCTTGAATATGAGCGAAGAAGAATTTCGTGCCTTTCTTGCTTCAAACATAGCCGCAGTACAGGCCGCGCTACATACCAACAATAACTCTGAATCTAGCAATACAGCTAACAGCGCAAGAAATCGCATAGGATGCTCCTACAAGGTATTCACTGCCTGCAAACCTTCAGAATTTGATGGGACCGAAGGACCAATCGGATTGAAACGGTGGACCGAGAAAGTTGAATTGGTGTTTTCCATAAGTAAGTGTGCTGAAGGAGACAAAGTGAAGTACGCTACGCATACCTTCACAGGTATTGCGTTAACATGGTGGAATACCTATCTAGAGCAAGTGAGACAAGATGCTGCTTACGCGCTACCGTGGTCAGCATTCAAGCACTTGATGAACGAGAAGTACCGTCCCAGAACTGAGGTCAATAAGCTCAAGTCAGAACTTAGAGGGTTACGAACACAGGGATTCGATATTACTTTGTACGAAAGACGATTCACAAAATTGTGCCTATTGTGTCCGAGAGCGTTCGAAGATGAGGAAGAGAAGATCGATGCGTTTGTAAAAGGGTTACCGGAGAGAATCCAAGAAGATATAAGTTCTCATGAGCCTGCCTCTATACAAAAGGCATGTAGAATGGATCACAAACTAGTGAACCAGATTGAGGGAAGAATTAAAGAACAGGCGGCCGAAGAGGCCAACGTGAAGTTAGTCAAAAGAAAGTGGGAGGAAAACGGTGATAAGAGTCACCAAAACAACAACAACTATCCCAACAATCGCAACATCAATCGCAGCTACAACAAATGGCACAACAACAACAACAACAACTACAACAATCATCCTAACAACAATAACAATCGCAACAACAACAACAATCAGAAGCAGCTATGCCAAAGGTGTGAAAAGTATCACTCGTGGTTCTGCACCAAATTTTGCAACAAGTGTAAAAGAAATGGTCATAGCGCGGCAAAGTGTGAGGTCTACGGACCAGGGGTTAACAGAACGAAAGGAACAAATGGTATCAGAACGAGTAATGGCGGAGCAAGTAGTGTCGGAGCAAGTTATGCCAATGTAGTTTGTTATAAATGTGGAAAACCGGGCAACATTATTAGAAATTGCCCGAACCAGGAGAACACGAATGGACAAGGCCGCGGAAGAGTTTTCAATATTAATGCGGCAGAGGCACAGGAAGACCCGGAGCTTGTTACGGGTACGTTTCTTATTGACAATAAATCTGCTTACATTTTATTTGATTCGGGTGCGGATAGAAGCTATATGAGTAGAGATTTTTGTG
Source organism: Rutidosis leptorrhynchoides (assembly GCF_046630445.1). Taxonomy (NCBI): domain Eukaryota; kingdom Viridiplantae; phylum Streptophyta; class Magnoliopsida; order Asterales; family Asteraceae; genus Rutidosis; species Rutidosis leptorrhynchoides. Next base: position 285,497,833 of record NC_092336.1, on the reverse strand, counting down.
CTAAATTAAGTTGTCCATTGACGCCGTTGGATAGTAAATATTTACTTGAATTAGCAAACCGTAAATTAATTTCAGCAGATTATATATGCCGGAATTGAGAAATTAAACTGGGTAGCGAAATATTTAAGATTGATTTGATACCAGTAGAGTTAGGGAGTTTTGATGTAATAGTTGACATGGACTGGCTGAAGGAGATGAAAGCAGAGATCGTATGTTACAAAAATGAAATTTGCATTGTACGAGAAGAAGGAGAACCCTTAATGGTGTACGAAGAAAAGGGCAACACCAATAAAAAGGGGCATATTCGATTTCGATAATTCAACCATATAATGTAGTTTCGATTACTTGTGTCTATTTCGTAAAACATTTATAAAAATTGCGCATGTATTCTCAGCCCAAAAATATAAAGGGTAAAAAGGCAAATGAAACTCACCTAATGTATTTTGTAGTAAAAATACATAGAACGACATTGAACAAGTATAGGGTTGGCCTCGGATTCACGAACCTATATCATTTGTATGTATATTAAAACATATAATTGAAATCTCAAAATTTCATTCATAAATATATAATATTTGTATACATTTTGTAGTTATATTTATACTGGATTCCATTTTAAAAATATATACTTTATTTTATATCTTAAATTATATGTTGCATATATTTATTTTGTATATGTATTTAAAGTGATTAATATAGTTATTTTGATATCTATGTATATTTAGTACTTTATTAAAAATACTTAATTTATTGTATGTAAGTTTTTATTTATATGTAATGTTAATATGATTTATATATAGAATATTAATATATGTCAATAAGATGTTTTATGTACAAAATATTTACTTGTTTAAAAAAAATGATAATTTTGTTAATAACATTTGTAAATACAATGATAATACTAATTTTTAATGATAATAATAAATTTAATATGATAGCTATAGTAATACTTAACTTACAATAATGATAATAATAATATTAATAATAATCCTAATCATAATAATACTTATATCATTAATAACGATAATGATAATACTCTTAGTTTGATTAATGATATCGATACATCTAAATATGTTGATTTTAATAATAATGATAATATTAATAATGTTAATAATATCAATTATGATAAAAATAATGATAATCCTTTATAATACTAGTAGTAGTAATGATAACTAATAATAACAATACTAGTATCAATAATAATAATATTTAGTATTAATAATCATAATAATAATATGTTTTAATTAATAATACTACTAATAATAATAACAATTAAATTAATGATAATATAATTTATAATAATTAAAAAAACAATAATAATAACAATAATACTAATAATAATAATAATAAAAGTAATAAAAATAAAAATGATTAGAAAACTACCTTTAAAAGCCATTTAAAAAATAAAACTGCACCGAGACGGGCTCGAACCCGCGACCTCCCTCACACACCCTAACACCTTGAACCATGGGGTTGCTGCCCGATTTTCTGTTTTAAAACCCTTTCATTTATTTATAACCCGTATTACTTGTTCTTCCTATTTTTCTTCTTCTTCTTCGATTGAAACCGACCAGGGAAATTAATGAAAAATAGAATAACGAATTTTCAAATTGTATTAGGAATCGAATTTGAAATGTAATTACCTGGGTAAATGTTTAATCGACAGAAGAAAAGAAAAAAAAATATATATGTATATATAAATGTCGGAATAGATATCGTGAAGAACACACAGACCCACAACTCTATTTTGAAATCCAGACTCTTTCAGAAGATAATTACAAAATGAAATGTGTTCTAAATCCTTCCTATAATCTTTCTCAAACCTTGATTTCACTTAAATCATAACAACAAGTTCGAATTTTATCATGAACATAATGTTTGACTTTTGAAATTAAAAGTTTGACCTTCAAATTCGAACTCAATATGATAAATTAATGATTTTAACTTTGCAGAAAGGTTTAGTATAATATTCCTATTGAAACTACATTTATAGATATTAAAATTTAATTCGAAATCGACTCCTTTGAATTTATGAACACGAACAGAAACAGTGGACTGGTTTTAGTTTTTTTTTCTTCGCTTTAATTCAACAAAATCCAGTAAATTACAATTTGATAATTGATAGCGTTAAAGAGAAAATTAAGTGAGTTTATAATACAGACAATATGATTGATTTTATAGCAATAAGAGGTTTGATTCGTTTAATTACTCGTACAGACAAAACAAAAAAAAAATTAAATAAATAAAAAGGATAGAAAGTGATAATGATTTCTAACTGAATTTGGAACTATACCTTTGTTTTGGAATCTAAAATGCACGAGTTTGTCAAACACCAAAAGGTAGATACTGACTTGAAACAAATTATGCTTTTACTAATCTTATTTATATACGATTTTTATATGATTGATATAAATAAATAATTTAATAACAAGTAATAATATTGTTAATATCAATAATATTAACATTAATTATATTAATAATACTAACATTAATAAATAATAAAAAATTATAATAGTAAATATAACTTTGATAATAATATTATTAATGATAATATTAATAAATTGAATTTTTTTTTATGATAACTATAATAATGATAATGAATATAATAATAATAATAATAAAAATGACCAAAATCCTAGTCTTATTACTAAGTATAATAATAATGATATTAATATTAACATTAATAATAATAATGAAAGTAATAACATTAATATAATTATATTTTAACTAATAATAATACTAATATTGATAATAATGGAAGTAACATTAATAATATTAATGTTACTACAACAACTATAATTTTATCTTGCAATTTAATATATTAATGTTACATGTTATAATATTTAGTAATTATATCATATATTTTATATTTTGGCACATACAAAATATTTAATATTTATAACTTCTAATATATATTACAATATCCATATGGTCAATAATCATATACAGAATTCATATATATATAATTATGTTTTTGAATATCAATTTTTAAATTATCTTAAGTTATCTTTCATCACATAATAATTTAATTTATAATGTATAATTATTTACATATATACTTATTAATATATACATTTTTATTTACAACAGTTGTTCGTGAATCGTCGGGAATAGTAAAGGGTAAATGCATTCATGTAATCTGTTTCAATGTTTTCAAGACTCAACATTACAGCCTTTGCTTATCGTGTCGGAAACTTATAAAGATTAAGTTTAAATTCGGTCAAAAATTCCCGGGTCATCACAATCAGAAACCATCAGGTCTACTTCAACAACTCGAAATCCCGGAATGGAAATGGGAAAACATTACCATGGATTTCATCACTAAATTGCCAAGGACTGCAAGTGGTTTTGATACTATTTGGGTAATAGTTGATCGTCTCACCAAATCAGCACACTTCCTGCCAATAAGAGAAGATGACAAGATGGAGAAGTTAGCACAACTGTATTTGAAGGAAGTCATCTCCAGACATGGAATACCAATCTCTATTATCTCTGATAGGGAGGGCAGATTTATTTCAAGATTCTGGCAAACATTACAGCAAGCATTAGGAACTCGTCTAGACATGAGTACTGCCTATCATCCACAAACTGATGGGCAGAGTGAAAGGACGATACAAATGCTTGATGACATGCTACAAGCATGTGTTATTGATTTCGGAAACAGTTGGGATCGACATCTACCGTTAGCAGAATTTTCCTACAACAATAGCTACCATTCAAGCATTGAGATGGCACCGTTTGAAGCACTTTATGGTAGAAAGTGCAGGTCTCCGATTTTTTGGAGTGAAGTGGGGGATAGGCAGATTACGGGTCGGAGATAATACAAGAAACTACCGAGAAGATCATCCAAATTCAACAACGATTGAAAACCGCCCAAAGTCGACAAAAGAGTAACGCTGACATTAAAAGAAAAGATATAGAATTTGAAATTGGCGAGATGGTCATGCTTAAAGTTTCACCTTGGAAAGGCGTTGTTCGATTTGGTAAACGAGGGAAACTAAATCCAAGTTATATTGGACCATTCAAGATTATTGAACGTGTCGGACCATTAGCTTACGGAATTGAGTTACCCCAACAACTCGCAGCTGTACATAACACTTTTCACATCTCAAATTTTAAGAAATGTTTTGCTAAAGAATATCTCAGTATTCTGTTAGACGAAATGCAAATCAACGAAAAACTTCAATTCATTGAAGAACCCTTCGAAATAATGGATCATGAGGTTAAAAGACTTAAGCAAAACAAAATACCAATTGTTAAGGTTCGATGGAATGCTCGTAGAGGACCCGAGTTCACCTGGGAGCGTGAAGATCAGATGAAGAAGAAATACCCGCACCTATTTCCAGAAGATTCGTCAACACCTCTAACTGCTTAAAAATTTTGGGACGAAATTTATTTAACCGGTAGGTACTGTAGTGACCCGAACATTTCCATGTTTATATATATTAAATGAAATTGATATTTATATGATTAAGTGTTTCCAACATGTTAAGCAATCAAACTTGTTATGACTTGATTAATTGAAATAGGTTTCATATAGACAATTGACCACCCAAGTTGACCGGTGATTCACGAACGTTAAAACTTGTAAAAACTATATGATGACATATATATGATTATATATATAGTTAACATGATATTATGATAAGTAAGTATCTCATTAGGTATTTTAACAATGAGTTATATACATAAAAATGAGACTATTGAATTTAAGAAACTCGAAAACGTTATATATAACGATTATCGTTATATCAACGTCTTACTAAGTACATATGAATCATATTAAGATATTGATACACTTGGTTAATTATTTTAAATGATAAGTAAATATATCATTAAGTGTATTAACAATGAACTACATATGTAAAAATAAGACTACTAACTTAATGATTTCTAAACGAGACATATATGTAACGATTATCGTTGTAACGACATTTAACTGTATATATATCATACTAATATATATTATATATCATAATATCATGATAATGTAACAATTTAACATCTCTTTAGATATAATAAACATTGGGTTAATAACATTTAACATGATCGTTAACTTAAAGGTTTCAAATCAACATTTACATGTAACGACTAACGATGACTTAACGACTCAGTTAAAATGTATATACATGTAGTATTTTAATATATATTCATACACTTTTGAAAGACTTCAAGACACTTATCAAAATACTTCTACTTAACAAAAATGCTTACAATTACATCCTCGTTCAGTTTCATCAACAATTCTACTCGTATGCACCCGTATTCGTACTCGTACAATACACAGCTTTTAGACGTATGTACTATTAGTATATACACTCTAATGATCAGCTCTTAACAGCCTATGTGAGTCACCTAACATATGTGGGAACCATCATTTAGTAACTAGCATGAAATATCTCATAAAATTACAAAAATATGAGTAATCATTCATGACTTATTTACATGAAAAAAAAATTACACATCCTTTATATATAATCCATATACCAACGACCAAAAACACCTACAAACACTTTCATTCTTCAATTTTCTTCATCTAAGTGATCTCTCTCAAGTTCTATCTTCAAGTTCTAAGTGTTCTTCATAAATTCTATAAGTTCTAGTTTCATAAAATCAAGAATACTTCAAAGTTTGCTAGCTTACTTCCAATCTTGTAAAGTGATCATCCATCCTCAAGAAATCTTTCTTATTTACAGTAAGATACCTTTCTAATACAAGGTAATACTCATATTCAAACTTTGGTTCAATTTCTATAACTATAACAATCTTATTTCGAGTGATGATCTTACTTGAATTTGTTTTCGTGTCATGATTCTGCTTCAAGAACTTTCAAGCCATCCAAGGATCCTTTGAAGCTAGATCCATTTGTCTCTTTTCCAGTAGGTTTATCCACAAAACTTGAGGTAGTAATGATGTTCTTAACATCATTCGATTCATACATATAAAGCTATCTTATTCGAAGGTTTAAACTTGAAATCACTAGAACATAGTTTAGTTAATTCTAAACTTGTTCGCAAAAAAAAGTTAATCCTTCTAACTTGACTTTTAAAATCAACTAAACACATGTTATATATCTATATGATATGCTAACTTAATGATTTGAAACCGAAAAACACGAAAAACACCGTAAAACCGGATATACGCCATTGTAGTAACACCGCGGACTGTTTTGGGTTAGTTAATTAAAAACTATGATAAATTTTGATTTAAAAGTTGTTCTTCTGGGAAAATAATTTTTCTTATGAACATGAAACTATATCCAAAAATCATGGTTAAACTCAAAGTGGAAGTATGGTTTCCAAAATGGTCATCTAGACGTCGTTCTTTCGACTGAAATGACTACCTATACAAAAATAACTTGTAACCTATAATTACGACTATAAACTTATACTTTTTCTGTATAGATTCATAAACTTAAGTTTAATACGAAACCATAGCAATTGGATTCACTCAAAACGGATTTAAAACGAAGAAGTTATGGGTAAAACAAGACTGGTTATTTTTGCTTGTTGTAGCTACGTGAAAATTGGTAACAAATCTATATTAATCATATCCTAGCTAACTTATATTGTATTATACATGTATTCTAATATATTATGTAATCTTGAGATACCATAGACACGTATGCAAATGTTTTGACATATCATATCGACCCATCTATATATATTATTTGGAACAACCATAGACACTCTATATGCAGTAATGTTGGAGTTAGCTATACAGGGTTGAGGTTGATTCCAAAAATATATATAGTTTGAGTTGTGATCTAGCCTGAGACGTGTATACACTGGGTCATGGATTGATTCAAGATAATATATATCAATTTATATGTGTACATCTAATTATGGACAACTAGTTGTAGGTTACTAACGAGGACAGCTGACTTAATACACTCAAATCTTTAAAACATAATAAAAATGGTTGTAATTACATTTTGATCATACTTTGATATATATGTACATATTTGTATAGGTTCGTGAATCGATCCGTGGCCAAGTCTTATTTCCGAGGAAGGAAATATCTGTGAAAGTGAGTTATAGTCCCACTTTTAAAATCTAATATTTTTGGGATGAGAATACATGCAGGTTTTATAAATGATTTACAAAATAGACACAAGTACGTGAAACTACATTCTATGGTTGAATTATCGAATTCGAATATGCCCCTTTTTATTAAGTCTGGTAATCTAAGAATTAGGGAACATACACCCTAATTGACGCGAATCCTAAAGATAGATCTATTGGGCCTAACAAACCCCATCCAAAGTACCGGATGCTTCAGTACTTCGAAATTTATATCATATCCGAAGGGTGTCCCAGAGTGATGGGGATATTCTTATATATACATCTTGTTAATGTCGGTTACCAGGTGTTCACCATATGAATGATTTTTATCTCTATGTATGGGATGTGTATTGAAATATGAAATCTTGTAGTCTATTGTTATGATTTGATATATATAGGTTAAACCTATAACAAACCAACATTTTTGTTGACATTTAAAACATGTTTATTCTCAGGTGAATACTAAGAGCTTACGCTGTTGCATACTAAAATAAGGACAAGATTTGGAGTCCATGTTTGTATGATATTGTGTAAAAACGGCATTCAAGAAACATATGTCGATGTAATATATTTCTATTGTAAACCATTATGTAATCGTCATGTGTAAACAGTATATTTTAGATTATCATTATTTGATAATCTACGTAATGCTTTTAAAACCTTTATTGATAAAATAAAGGTTATGGTAGTTTTAAAAATGAATGCAGTCTTTGAAAAACATCTCATATAGAGGTCAAAACCTCGCAACGAAATCAATTAATATGGAACGTTTATAATCAATATGAACGGGACATTTCAGAATCCAAGGCTCGGTAGACTTACTGCAACCAGTGTGCCTCAGTCAAACTTGCATTGTATCTGATAGACTTCTCTTACTAAGGGGTGACACATATAGTGTACTCTGCATCAGGGTTCGCGACTTCCTAATAACAGATCCAATAACTACGTTCTATTATAAATAAGTACATCATAGCATATACTAAAGATAACTACTCGGTAATCATGGTAACAATATCATAAATCATAAATCAAAATAATGGAAGACATTATATAAAGACAAATGATAGAAGTACAATTAGATTAAACAAGTTCCGAAAATACAAAAGTGACAACTTCAAACTCCAGACCGTTCCTAATACAATCTTTGACGTTCTTCTTCATATACTAATTTTCTCGCTGAGAGTCAAAGACGCTAAAAGTATGACTAATTATTATAGAAAGAGAGAGAAAGAAGTGAATTGAAGTGTGTGGAAAAATGGATGACAAATGGCCCATTTTATAGTTGAATTTTGGATAGGAAACGGCTAGCATGCCGGTGTGGCAGGTCGGCGCCAGAGGCCAGTGTCACAGGTTGGTGCCAGGCATCCTGTTTCCCTAGCCTGTTTCTTGTAGCCTATGGCCAAGCCAAGTGGCAAGCCAGCTCAATATGGCAGGCCGGCGTGGCAGGCTGATTTTGCCCCTGGTCTTTCTGTTTGCTTGGATCGTTTTGCTTGTTCCCGGGATCATAACTTAGTTTTCGGGATCATAACTTGTCTTTCACCGTTTTCTCTCTAGAATCTTCGTTTTAGCTCTGATTCTGTTGATTCTTTTTTGCATCGTCTTTGTAATTTCTCAATCTTCAAATTTAACCGATAAAGCGAGTATTTTGGCGATAAAGCTTGGAACTTTATTGTTTTTGGGCCTCAATACCGGGGTGAAAATGTGACTTTATAATCGATATCTGGGTCATGGAGTGCGTTAGAGTAAGAATGGGAAACAGGAGATATAACATATGTGTGGATGTTAATTCGTTGGATATGTTTTGTAGTACTAAGGTGAGTACGGTTAATCATTAGGTGAGTAGACTGGGAGGTAGTAGAGGTGGTTGTGTTAGAACCCCAGGAATTGCATAGATTATGTACTAAGCCTCGTAATTGTGAGATATAGATAAGGGCTATATATATCCCACAAGGCATCCTTTGTAGTGTGCAATTCACACATATAGCCAAAGTACCTAAGAGAGTTCAAGAGAGTTGTGGAAAAGTCAATCTTGACTAATTGACTTTTCATCTCAATATTCATATCAATATTCATAGATATTCATACATTCATACGATATTCATCACAATACACCCCAACATTTGGTATCAGAGGAAGCTCATTCGAGTATCAATCCGAATATCGTGTGTATCTTCAAACCACCTTCATACTCATCTTCAAATCTTCATCAAATCTTCATACACATCTTCATATCTTCATCAAACCTTCAATCGAATCTTCAAACAAAATTTTACCGAATCCGAATTTTATTCAAAATAAATTCATTACCGAATCCTATTTTTCATATTCAAAAATTTATCAAATAACAAAAATAAAAAATTCATATACCGAATCTCAAATTCCTCTCTCTCCTATCACTACAGTATCGAAAACAATAACAGTACATCATCTCTCTCTTCCTAAATGTACAGTAAGCTCACTCATATTTACATAATACCAAATCCAATATATCCATCGATCTATCTATCTTCACCTCATCTCTCTCAATATACATACCGAATCTAATTCATCTTCAACATCAATCTTAATCTTCAATAATAACAACAACAATTTCACAAACTGTACAAGTTCAGATTCGAACAGTACATTTTTAAGCTTCATGTTCATCATCATCTTAAACCTTGAAATTAATAATTGAGGTTCATACGACAATTTGAAGACACCTACATGATTTATAACCCAAACCGAATCCTCGAGATTCATCAGTATTGATTAACAACAACAAATTCATACCGAGTTGGATCGAGTCTTCATTCATGTTCTTAATGAACCCATTTGAGCTTCGTATTATTTCAGATTGGTGAAAAGTAAAAGTGCGGTGTTGTTGCAAATCATCTCGTGAATCTATCTGTACATTCTTAGACTTAAACTCGCATAATCAAACACAAATTTGCTGGTCAAAGTTCGATATCCAAAAGTCAACCGATACCTTTTTGATCGAATTCGAAAGTTTGATGATGTTTCAGGCTAGGGATCCAGTTGACGAGTGTTAGGGTTCACATTTGAAACAATTTTTGTGAAGGAATCACAGCCTAACAACATCTTAATCGTAAAATAAAATTTGACTTGAAGTTTATAGATAGCGCTACTATTCATCATCGATTCGTTTAGACGTCTCACTAACAAAGCTATTTTTCGTGTCACAGATTATGATCCAAACTTGAATTACAAGTCTGTATAGGTTCCTAAGTCAAAGACTAAGAAGTAACAAACCAAAAAAAGATATCTGCTAGTCGACCTAGTAAGTCATCACTTGTATTTCAGTTTTCTTCTGTGAACAAAACTTCTACTTGGAATAAGTTGTGTGTTAAGAATTCTGATGATAATCATGTAAAACTTGATATTGCATATGATGCTTCATGTAATGTGCTTTTAAATGATGCTTTAACGTCTAAATTGTAGTGACCCGAACTTTTTCATGTTTTTATATATTAAATGAAATTGATATTTACATGATTAAATATTTCCAACATGTTAAGCAATCAAACTTGTTAAGACTTGATTAATTGAAATAGGTTTCATATAGACAATTGACCACCCAAGTTGACCGGCGATTCACGAAAGTTAAAACTTGTAAAAACTATATGATGACATATATATGGATATATATATATATATATATATATATATATATATATATATATATATATATATATATATATATATATATATATATATATATATATATATATATATATATATGTATGTATATATATATATATATATATATATATACATATATATATATATATATATATATAGTTAACATGATATTATGATAAGTAAACATATCATTAAGTATATTAACAATGAACTACATATGTAAAAACAAGACTACTAACTTAATGATTTTGAAACGAGACATATATGTAACGATTATCGTTGTAACGACATTTAATGTATATATATCATATTAAGATATATTAATACATTATGATATCATGATAATGTAATAATTTAACATCTCATTTGATTTAATAAACAATGGCTTAACAACATTTAACAAGATCGTTAATCTAAAGGTTTCAAAACAACACTTACATGTAACGACTAACGATGACTTAACGACTCAGTTAAAATGTATATACATGTAGTGTTTTAATATGTATTCATACACTTTTTAAAGACTTCAAGACACTTATCAAAATACTTCTACTAAACAAAAATGCTTACAATTACATCCTCGTTCAGTTTCATCAACAATTCTACTCGTATGCACCCGTATTCGTACTCGTACAATACACAGCTTTTAGATGTATGTACTATTGGTATATACACTTCAATGATCAGCTATTAGTAGCCCATGTGAGTCACCTAACACATGTGGAAACCATCATTTGGCAACTAGCATGAAATATCTCATAAAATTACAAAAATATGAGTAATCATTCATGACTTATTTACATGAAAACAAAACTACATATCCTTTATATCTAATCCATACACCAACGACCAAAAACACCTACAAACACTTTCATTCTTCAATTTTATTCATCTAATTGATCTCTCTTAAGTTCTATCTTCAAGTTCAAAGTGTTCTTCATAAATTTACAAGTTCTAGTTTCATAAAATCAAGAATACTTCCAAGTTTACTTGCTTACTTCCAATCTTGTAGAGTGATCATCCAACCTCAAGAAATCTTTCTTATTTACAGTAAGATATCTTTCTAATACAAGGTAATACTCATATTCAAACTTTGATTCAATTTCTATAACTATAACAATCTTATTTCGAGTGGAAATCTTACTTGAACTTGTTTTCGTGTCATGATTCTGCTTCAAGAACGTTCAAGCCATCCAAGGATCCTTTAAAGCTAGATCCATTTTTCTCATTTCCAGTAGCTTTATCCAGAAAACTTGAGGTAGTAATAATGTTCATAACATCATTTGATTCATACATATAAAGCTATCTTATTCGAAGGTTTAAACTTGTAATCACAAGAACATAGTTTAGTTAATTCTAAACTTGTTCGCAAACAAAAGTTAATCCTTCTAACTTGACTTTTAAAATCAACTAAACACATGTTCTATATCTATATGATATGCTAACTTAATGATTTAAAACCTGGAAACACGAAGAACACTGTAAAACCGGACATACGCCGTCGTAGTAACACCACGGGCTGTTTTGGGTTAGTTAATTAAAAACTATGATAAACTTTGATTTAAAATTTGTTCTTCTGGGAAAATGATTTTTCTTATGAACATGAAACTATATCCAAAAATCATGGTTAAACTCAAAGTGGAAGTATGTTTTCTAAAATGGTAATCTAGACGTCGTTCTTTCGACTGAAATGACTACCTTTACAAAAATGACTTGTAACTTATATTTCTGACTATAAACCTATACTTTTTCTGTTTAGATTCATAAAATAGAGTTCAATATAAAACCATAGCAATTTGATTCACTCAAAACGGATTTAAAATGAAGAAGTTATGGGTAAAACAAGATTGGATAATTTTTCTTGTTGTAGCAACGTGAAAATTGGTAACAAATCTATATTAATCATATCCTAGCTTACTTATATTGTATTATACATGTATTCTAATATATTATGTAATCTTGGGATACCATAGACACGTATGCGAATGTTTTGACATATCATATCGACCCATGTGTATATATTATTTGGAACAACCATAGACATTCTATATGCAGTAATATGGGAGTTAGCTATACAGGGTTGAGGTTGATTCCAAATATATATATACTTTGAGTTGTGATCTAGCCTAAGACGTGTATACACTGGGTCGTGAATTGATTTAAGATAATATATATATCAATTTTTTTCTGTACATCTAACGTTGGACAACTAGTTGTAGGTTACTAACGAGGATAGCTGACTTAATAAACTTAAAACATCAAAATGTATTAAAAGTGTTGTAAATATATTTTGAATATACTTTGATATATATGTACATATTTGTTATAGGTTCGTGAATCGACCAGTGGCCAAGTCTTACTTCCCGACGAAGTAAAATCTGTGAAAGTGAGTTATAGTCCCACTTTTAAAATCTAATATTTTTGGGATGAGAATACATGCAGGTTTTATAAATGATTTACAAAATAGACACAAGTACGTGAAACTACATTCTAAGGTTGAATTATCGAAATCGAATATGCCCCTTTTTATTAAGTCTGGTAATCTAAGAATTAGGGAACAGACACCCTAATTGACGCGAATCCTAAAGATAGATCTATTGGGCCTAACAAACCCCATCCAAAGTACCGGATGATTTAGTACTTCAAAATTTATATCATATCCGAAGGGTGTCCCGGAATGATGGGGATATTCTTATATATGCATCTTGTTAATGTCGGTTACCAGGTGTTCACCATATGAATGATTTTTATCTCTATGTATGGGATGTGTATTGAAATATGAAATCTTGTGGTCTATTGTTATGATTTGATATATATATATATATATATATATATATATATATATATATATATATATATATATATATATATATATATATATATATATAGGCTAAACCTATAACTCACCAACATTTTTGTTGACGTTTAAAGCATGTTTATTCTCAGGTGAATACTAAGAGCTTCCGCTGTTGCATACTAAAATAAGGACAAGATTTGGAGTAAATGTTTGTATGATATTGTGCAAAAACTGCATTTAAGAAACATATGTCGATGTAATGTATTTCTATTGTAAACCATTATGTAATGGTCGTGTGTAAACAGTATATTTTAGATTATCATTATTTGATAATCTACGTAATGCTTTTGAAACCTTTATTGATAAAATAAAGGTTATGGTTGTTTTAAAAACGAATGCAGTCTTTGAAAAATGTCTCATATAGAGGTCAAAACCTCGCAACGAAATCAATTAATATGGAACGTTTATAAACAATATGAACGGGACATTTCATAAATTGCATGATGCATTACGTGATACATTTATTTGTGATCCAAAGTTTGTTGCCAGTACTAACCGTAGAGGACCCAAGAAACTTTGGGTACATAAACTCTAGGAAACTTAATATTTACAGGGTTTCGACGTTTTGTTTGGCATATCGACTCCAGTTGTTCTCAGCTTGTGTAACACCGTCCATTTTTTTAAATACACAGAGGAAACTTTTTATATATAACAATTACATATTCATAATTATGTTTTTACAATACCACACAGTTATTATAAATCTTCTGGTGTTACATTAAACAACTATTCTTATGTTATACAAAAAACATCAGAGTTTATTCTTCAAACATATCCATCAAAACAATAAGCTCCTCCCAAAAACCCTTGCATACAAGTCTACCTGCAGGGGAGGAAGTGAGGGGTTAGCAAAAGGCTAAGTGAATGGCAAAGTCCTAACAGGTATAGGCATATACCATCAAGCTAGCATATACACAAATAAGGTCTCGATAACAAGAGGATTGGCGGCCTGGCTGGGCCCTTAACTCCAACTGATCAGGCTGGAGTATACCAATAATTCCCGTTACTGTCTTCCTCGCATAGTATCCGGATGCAGGGGATGCATCATTCAACTATACTACACGAATAGTAACTTCTGAACCAGAAAGACTCATTCCTCCCTCTTACACAACTTACAATTTTGGCATAGCTACAAAATCATAGCTGCCCCACATGTAAGCCAGTTGCCGCTACAAAACCCGCAATCGCTAATATCAACTACCAGAGTACTAACCCGTAGCCGGCATCCAAGGTGGCCACAACAAGTCACAGAATATAGCACAATATATCATAATAAGTATTCAGGTGAGTAAGCCAAGGTAACAGTAGCATAACCCGCTACTAAATACTTATAAACATTAGGATAGTCCCACTCACCGATTACCAGTAAAAAACTCAGTGGTCTAATGTTACTAAGTATTCTCCATTCCTTTATTACATGAGAATATTACTTCTCTAGTTAGTACACTTTTCTAGTTAGATTATACATCAGAATAAATAAACACAACAATACAGTAAATGGGCCAGAATCGCACTTGACCCAAATATACAAACGCTATTACTCGCACGGGTGGGGTCTCACTCGTGGACTGACTAACTCACTCGTACGAATGAGTATCCTCACTCGCACGACTAACAACCTACTCCAACGACTGACTTTAAAGTACACTCACACCATTAAGTAGCTTACACGCACGGGTGGACACCTCACTCGTACGGGTGAGTGTCTCACTCGCACGGTTGAGCAAGAACAACAGCATAACTGTAATTTGAGCTTTTTATACCCAATATAAGGTTATTTTTAGTGTTTTAAAACCCTATCATTGGAAAGTAGACTTCAAGACAATTCCAACGATAGTTTATTTGTCAAAAATGGAGTTACGGTTTGAAAGTTACATCCTTTTTCAATTTTACCAAAAGCTGACCATTGCTCAACCGCGTGGCTGAGACCTCAAACGCACGGTTGAGCCCTCAACCACGTAGTTGAGCCCTCAAAAGTGTACTCAACCACATGGTTGAGCTGTCAAACGTGTGGGAGCTGTAGAACAGCTCCAGCTCGCCGTTTTCGTATTTTTTACCCCAAAACTCGATTTTTGCTTGTTTTGGTCAATCTAATGCATCAAGAATACCATATAACACATATAGAAACTATTTCTAATATCAATCAAGCATAACAACCACATATCATCAAGAAGCAAACCCAAAAATCATCAAAACCCATTTTAACCCAAAACTCACTTTAAATTTATCAAATTCAATGATGTTTACCTTGTTTGATTACATGAATCACAGAGAATCAGATACACAAGATCACAAGGATTGATTTTCACTTTTTAATTTCAAAGATTAGAGAGCAAAAGGGTGTTTTAGGTTTAGGTTTCTAAAATTGGTAAAATAAAGAACGTACGGGAGTATATATTGATTTGGGGGTTTCTTCATTGTAAGGAAACCCCATTCCCCACTAGACACGGGTATTTACCAATTATCTAAAATACAATGTACCTCATTAGGAGGCCATAACAAGGTCCAATTCACAAAATGAAATCTGTTCTGTGATCCTTGTCACAAAATGCACTTTATCCCATATACCAATAATTATATACCCATAATTATTAAAATCACTAATATTAATAAATTAATATTAACTAAGGGTAAAAAGGTCATTTACTGCTAGGCCCCGTTGAGCGTGTTACAGCTTGTCAATTAGGTTGAAAAATTCCTGGGAACGGTTACATTTGGAAATGATGAGATTTCAGCGATAACGGGTTATGGAGATTATGTGAAAAATGGCATAACAATCAAAAGGGTCTCGTATATTGAGGGTTTGAGGTGCTGTTTGTTTAGTGTCAGTCAATTTTGCGATGGATACCTTAAAGTTCTATTCGAACATCGTCAATGCTCATTGCAATCCATCGATGGAAATGATATCCTTGTTGGTAAACGTTGTGCTTCACTATACACTATTGACCTCAAAGATGCACCAACACATGGGAACATGTGTTTGGCTACTCGTTCCACAAAAGAAAATTCGTGGTTATGGCATCACCAGATGTCACACCTGAATTACATGGGTATCAATCGACTGGTCCCTAAAGACTTAGTTGATGGTATTCCTAGCTTTCAATATGATAAGCATCATGTGTGTCCATCATGTACAATGGGAAAGCTGAAACAGACTAATCATCCACTTAAGCAAGTCCCCAATACTTTAACATCTTTGCAGTTATTGCATATGGACTTATGTGGACCCATGAGGTTTCTAGCCTCGGTAGCCGAAAACATGTGCTTGTCATTGTAGATGACTATACTCGATATACATGGATTTTTCTCTTCTGGACCAAATCTGAAACCCCTACCATTATCATTGATTTCATCAAGAAAACTCAACACTCTTTTAACTAACATGTTAAGAGCATCAGAACTGATAATGGGATGGAATTTAAGAATGACCAGTTTGATGGTTATTTGAAAGACCAAGTCATTGAACATTAGTTCTTTGCTTCACGAACCCCCCAACAAAATGGAGTAGTTGAACGACGTAATTGTACGTTGTGCTAGGTAGCTCGAATGATGCTTGCATACTCCCAACTACCTCTAAAAATGTGGGGGAGGCCATTTCAACTGCTTGTTATACTCAAAATTGCTGTATCATAAAAAAAAACATTTTGATAAGACTCCCTATGAAGTTGCTATATGGTAGACGCTCAAATGTCAAATATTTCCGTGTATTTGGTTGTATATGCTATGTGCTTAACGATTTTGACAGCCTCGAAAAGTTTGATCCTCATGGCGATCATGCCATATTTCTTGGTTACTCGTCAAACAAGGTTGCTTATCGTGTCTATCAGAAAAGGACAAAGGCAATAAAGAAAAGCATTAATGTTCAATTTGATGAGTTATCGGGGATGGCTTTTGAACAAATCTGTTCAAAACCCGATCCTAGCCTGCTTACTACTTCTTTCACGGAAAACTAAATTTACTTAAAGAAGGGTGTTCTCCTCAATGGAACTTAGATGTTAATACAATACCGAAAACACCAACACAATCAATTATTGTAGAGACACAACCAAGTCTCTATGATGAACATACAACACTAACTGATTCACCTGTTACTTCTTCATCCTCCCTCCCACCTCCTGATGATAATCTTCAACCGATTCAAGATACATCAAATGATACAATTCCAGATATTTCTCCAGAAACTCAAACTAATCCATTAGACACCGTTACATCAGAACAAGAGGATCATGGCTCGAAGTCAACAACGGTTGATGTTTCAATGGATACCACTGATGTAGGACCTCTTCTATATAACAAGCAATGGACTAAAAGTCATCCAATTGATCTTATCATTTGTGATACAACTGCTCCAGTTTCAATTCGAATGGCTACTCGGAATGTGTGTTTTTATACTGCCTTTCTTAGTAAGATTGAACCAACTTTGGTTGCTCAATATTTACTTGATCCGAATTGGGTGATAGCCATGCAAGAAGAGATAGGTCAATTTGAATGTTTGAAGGTGTGGCGATTAGTTCCAAGTCCAGCGGGTCAACGACCAATAGGGGTTAAGTGGATTTTTATGAACAAGAAGGATTCTGATGGGGTTGTGGTTAGAAATAAGGCACGTCTTGTGGCCAAGGGATGTCGATAACAAGATGGTATTGATTATGATGAGACATTTTCTCCGGTTGCAAGGATTGAGGCTATTCATCTTTTTGTTGGATATGCTTCTCATATGAAGTTCACAGTGTTTTAAATAGAGGTCAAAACTAATTTTCTGAATAATAATCTTTAAGAGGAAGTTTATGTTGATCAACCACAAGGATTTGTCGATCCTATTCATCCGAACTACGTCTACTACTTGGAGGAAGCTTTGTACGGTCTAAAACAAGCACCGCGTGCATGGTATGAGACCTTGAAAAAGTATTTACTAGAAAATGGCTTATCTCGTGGAACGATTAATACAACGCTCTTCATCCGTAAAAACCACGGTCACATTCTCTTGGTTCAAATTTACGTTGATGATATTATATTTGGTTCCACGTCCCCGGCCTTATGTAAAGAATTTGTGACCTTATGACCAACAAATTCGAAATGAGCAAGCTTGACCTGCTCAATTTCTTCTTGAGGTTACAAGTCAAACAATTACCAAATGGATTTTTTATCAGTCAAACAAAACATATTAACGACATGCTAAAACGTTTTAAAATGATTGATTTGAGAACAATGTCAACCCCAATGAGGACTTTGTTAAATGCTGATGAAAATGGGGAACCCTTTGTTATAACGCTTTACCGAATCATGGTTAGCTCTTTAATGTATTTGACTACAAGTAGACCAGACATTACACTTGCTGTAACTGTCTGTGCTCGCTTTCAGTCCAACCCTAAGAAATCACACTCCAAAGCGGGGGTTAGAATTTTTCAGTACCTAAAAGGTACACCTAACCTTGGAATCTAGTATCCTCATGCATCTGATTTTACTCTCACTGCTTATACGGATGCGGATCATGGCGGTTGCCATGTTGATAGGAAAAGCACATCTGGATCAATTCAGATGTTGGGGAATAGGTTAGTTGGTTGGTCGTTCAAGAAACAAAACTGTGTTTCATTGTCAGCAGCTGAGTCTGAGTACATTACTGCAACTCAATGTTGTTCTCAAGTTTTGTAGATGCAAACTCAACTATTGTATTTTGGCTTTAAGATTATAAAGGCCCCGATATATTGTGATTCACAAAGTGCAATTATAATTACTAGCAACCGTTCTAACATTCTAAGACTAAACACATGGATATTCGTTATCACTTTATCAAGGACCATGTAGAAAAGGGAGATGTAGAATTATACTTTGTGCCTACAAAAGTACAATTAGCTGACATGTTCACTAAACCTTTAGATGAAGTTAGGCTAAAGTTCTTGATTCAGCAAATAGGCATGGTAGAGTATAGTGCTTAATTTCCTTAGTTCTATTGGTACTTATTACTGAGATCTTGTGTTTAGGGGGAGTATATTCTATCTAGGGGGAGCAAATGTGTACTTTAGAGATTATCTTTCTAGGGGGAGCTATTGCCTTCATGTTAACTCCTTATACTTATATTTCAATAGTTATGCTATGGGGAGGTAACTGATTGATATCTTGTTTCAAGGGGGAGTTATTAAATTTTCTTATGGGAAAATCAAAATGGTGATTTACTCAAGTGTATATCACATTTTCAGGGGGAGAAAATGAAAAAGAAAATTGATTTTCAAAAGTGAATTCATAAAAAATTATTTTTTAATTTGATAGAGTTCACTTTGGCTTGTATACATCTCAGTATGCAACCCGTTTCATCAATTAGTATCACTGAAGATTTGTGCTTTGTATATAATTCAAGTGTTTGTAAGTACAAATCTTTATTTTAGAAAATTCATAAAAATTTAAAAAGTTAAAATCCAAAAAGATTTGAATTTTTCATGAATAAATGCTATTTTTATCATCATACCGAGTCTGACAACATAACGTCCAGATTCGGTAAGTCTCAAAATGCTCAAAATTCACTCAATCTTAAATTTTAATGATTTGTCAAATTTTGAAGTTAAATTGAATAAAATTTTAAAATGGATTGTATTCGGTATTTAAGGCCCATTCGGTAAGGACTAAATTTGACTCATTTTCGGTATCTATAAATAGAAGAATCAAAGTCAAAGCCTCTTACATTTTCTTAAGTTCATACCGAATCTAATTAACATACTGAGTCTGTGCTAAACTACCGAGTCCGTTCATTAATTACTTCATTTCTTTGGTAATTTCTTCTTTTAATCAAGTTTATGATATACATGTTATAGATATGGGTTGAATGAAAGTATATAAACCAGAAAAGATCTCAGATTACATGATTTAGACCTTCAATTTGCAAAATCTTTGAACGAAATAGAATCTGAGATAAAACCTTAAATTTAAGATTAAATCAGATTCATGTGGTTAAATGCTATGAGATAAAGCCTATTCAGTAATTGAGATGTTGATCTATCAGAGAAACGACTTCGATTGCATGTTTAAATTTTGTTTAATAGATTCAATACATACCGAATGTGTTCTTGCTATAGTACCGAGTCTGTTCAAATTAATACCATGCTTATCTGATTCTTTTGATTTTAAAAGTGATTCTGGTTGAAAACTTGAGTGTTATATGACTAGAAATGCATGTTAAAGGTATAATATATGAAAATTGAAGATACCGAATCTGATCTATGGGCTGGATACCGAGTTTGATATTTGGTAGATTAAAATTTCATGATTTGAATTTGAAATACTTGCATGCTTAATCTAGTTCATCTTTGTGAAAAGAAAAGTTTATTTGGTAACAATATTTGACAAAATTTCAAGGTTACCGAATCTGATCATTTCTTTTTGAAAAATGACTAAGTGTTGATTGAATTTTTGTTGTTATTGTTTGATTAATCATGATACTTGTATTAAATATTTGAATGCTTAAATTGGATATCATGATTGTCAAATACTTGTGAATAAATGGAATAAATGATTTTTAAAACTTATAAAATCCATAAAAATCATAAAATTGAAAATACAACGGACTTTAAAGGAAATAAGAATAGAGATATGTAGTTACTGTTAACATATTGTGGTCCTCTATTTCTTATTAAATAGCCAAATGACGAACAATCACTTTATCAACACTGAAACCAACATTCCTGGTAACCTTTGGCTTGCTATTCTGGAAAGGCATCAATTCTGGAACGCCTTAAGTGCTACTGTCAGTGTGATTGATACAGATTTGAGACTTCTTAACAGAACTATCAAATTTGTTGAGGCCACACAACCTACAACTGCTAATCCACAAGGGGAACCGGATCGATTTGAGTTTGAGTTGAGAGGAGTAAATGGATTAAGGAGAATTACTAAAGCTGATTTCAGGAGGATCTTTCAGCTTCCTCTTGTGCAAAATGCTTCCTGATTTTCCTTCGACTCAGCAAATGATGAACTCTGTCTTTCAGCTGGGAGATAGTGGGGATACTAATGTTACACCTGCTATGTTTCAGAAGAAGCACCTACACTTCAGGTGGTATGTGATCTTCACTATCATCAACCGGTGTTTTCTGATGACACGTAGTGGATCTGATAGCTTGACAGTCCCGATGCTAAAGCTATTCTACGCACTCATAAGAGTAGAACACCTAGATTATGCAGAATTATTTTGGCATCTGGTAATGCTCAAGTGGATAAGACAAGGAATGCCTATGTTCCTTGTGAAAGGTTTTTCTGTCTCTTTATTCATGATGCTATAACTGCTTACAGAAATGCAAATATTCATGTTCCAGGTACACATGGAATGCAGATGGTACGCTTTGCGGAGGTAAAGATGAATACTCCGGTGCTATCTGACAATCCATTTACAGCACCAATACAAGAGTGGTTAGTGAGGTTGGCTAATCGCTTAGATGCCAGAACCCACGTATACTATGAGTCAGTATGGATACCTCTTCCGAACCAAGCACAACAAGAACCAGTTGAACCAGCTGAGGTTCCAACATAGAGGTTATAGAAGAACTCGTAGCTTAACCTGGACCACCTTCTACCTCACTTAGGGTTAACCTGAAACGCCCTAGGGTTATCTGACCTACTCAACCCGTGAGGATCAGAGAGCCTACTCCACTTATGATTGAACCTACCATATCAACTACACCAGAGGGGAGTGACACTGATTCTTCAGCAACTGAGCCATCTCCCGAATTAACGAAGAAGAGTACACGATATATTCCTGATGAGATGATTCAGACTCCGCCAACCCAACGCGTAACTAGATCTAAGACTTCGACTCCTATCATTTGACAAACAGTTACTATAACCATTGGTGATACGGATCAAGACTTAGAGCCAACTAGGTCACCTTCATCCATATTCGTATCACATCCAATAATAACAGTAAGCCCTACATTAAATGAAGCGCAAGCTTCGGTAGGTAAGAGAGCTGTAAGCCTGGATGGTAAAAATACCAATCAGCCCATCCAACTTAATCAAGATTTAAGAATAAATATCACTAGGTGCTTCCGCATCTCAAAAGGAAATAAAGTCTTCCTCTGTAGTAAAGTCTGCGTTGACTCAATCGATTGAGGAAACTTAATCATTGAAGTCTAGAACGACCGAAGGGAAGCCGAAAAACCTTGAAAAGGTACCATGCGAATTGGTTGAGAATCCTCTTGATATACTTCATCTTCGTGATGATGTATTGCCTCAACGTCAAATAGGGCCTGGAGGTCGGGCTTATCTTGATGAGGGAGATCTGCTGCGTCCCATGAAAACGAATCAACCTGACATTCTTTAGGGAAATTTATCAGATTTCCAACAGGCTGTTCCTTTGGTTCAAGAAATTGATCCATTGGTTCAAACCAATTCTCATTCGGATATAGAATATTGAAATCTGAATGTTGAGAATTCAACTAAAAGAGATGAGCCACCTCATGGTACATTGATGACTTCAGGAGTCGGGGATGAAATTTCCGAGAGAGCTAAAATGACGGGTAGTTCTTCTACTCTGTCGGAGTCCCATGAGACTAAAGTCATGGAGGCGGATGATTTGCAAGAATCTTCACCTGTGATAACTCCGGTTGTTACCTAACCTCTATCAGAAGGGAACAATCTGACTAGTAGTACGTATTGAAATGTCTCGTTCTTATTGATTAAAAATGTTCCATATTAATTGATTTCGTTGCGAGGTTTTGACCTCTATATGAGACGTTTTTCAAAGACTGCATTCATTTTAAAACAAACCATAACCTTTATTTCATCAATAAAGGTTTAAAAATATTTACGTAGATTATCAAATAATGATAATCTAAAATATCCTGTTTACACACGACTATTACATAATGGTTTACAATACAAATATGTTACAACGAAATAAGTTTCTTGAATGCAGTTTTTACACAATATCATACAGGCATGAACTCCAAATCTTGTCCTTATTTAAGTATGCGACAGCAGAAGCTCTTAATAATCACCTGAGAATAAACATGCTTAAAACGTCAACAAAAAATGTTGGTGAGTTATAGGTTTAACCTATATATATTAAATCGTAACAATAGACCACAAGATTTCATATTTCAATATACATCCCATACATAGAGATAAAAATCATTCATATGGTGAACACCTGGTAACCGACATTAATAAGATGCATATATAAGAATATCCCCATCATTCCGGGACACCCTTCGGATATGATATAAATTTCGAAGTACTAAAGCATCCGGTACTTTGGATGGGGTTTGTTAGGCCCAATAGATCTATCTTTAGGATTCACGTCAATTAGGGTGTCTGTTCCCTAATTCTTAGATTACCAGACTTAATAAAAAGGAGCATATTCGATTTCGATAATTCAACCATAGAATGTAGTTTCACGTACTTGTGTCTATTTTGTAAATCATTTATAAAACCTGCATGTATTCTCATCCCAAAAATATTAGATTTTAAAAGTGGGACTATAACTCACTTTCACAGATTTTTTACTTCATCGGGAAGTAAGACTTGGCCACTGGTTGATTCACGAACCTATAACAAATATGTACATATATATCAAAGTATATTCAAAATATATTTACAACACTTTTAATACATTTTGATGTTTTAAGTTTATTAAGTCAGCTGTCCTCGTTAGTAACCTACAACTAGTTGTCCAACGTTAGATGTACAGAAAAAAATTGATATATATTATCTTGAATCAATCCACGACCCAGTGTATACACGTCTCAGGCTAGATCACAACTTAAAGTATATATATTTTTGGAATCAACCTCAACCCTGTATAGCTAACTCCCACATTACTGCATATAGAGTGTCTATGGTTGTTCCAAATAATATATACACATGGGTCGATATGATATGTCAAAACATTTGTATACGTGTCTATGGTATCCCAAGATTACATAATATATTAGAATACATGTATAGTACAGTATAAGTTAGCTAGGATATGATTAATATAGATTTGTTACCAATTTTCACGTAGCTACAACAAGAAAAATTATCCAATCTTGTTTTACCCATAACTTCTTCGTTTTAAATCCGTTTTGAGTGAATCAAATTGCTATGGTTTCATATTGAACTCTATTTTATGAATCTAAACATAAAAAGTATAGATTTATAGTCGGAACTATAAGTTACAAGTCGTTTTTGTAAGAGGTAGTCATTTCAGTCGAAAGAACGACGTCTAGATGACCATTTTAGAAAACATACTTCCACTTTGATTTTAACCATGATTTTTGGATATAGTTTCATGTTCATAAGAAAAATTATTTTCCCAGAAGAACAACTTTTAAATCAAAGTTTATCATAGTTTTTAATTAACTAACCCAAAACAGCCCGCGGTGTTACTACGACGGCGTAATTGCGGTTTTACGGTGTTTTTCGTGTTTCCAGGTTTTAAATCATTAAGTTAGCATATCATATAGATATAGAACATGTGTTTATTTGATTTTAAAAGTCAAGTTAGAAGGATTAACGTTTGTTTGCGAACAAGTTTAGAATTAACTAAACTATGTTCTAGTGATTACAAGTTTAAACCTTCGAATAAGATAGCTTTATATGTATGAATCGAATGATGTTATGAACATCATTACTACCTCAAGTTTTCTGGATAAAGATACTGGAAATGAGAAAAATGGATCTAGCTTCAAAGGATCCTTGGATGGCTTGAAAGTTCTTGAAGCAGAATCATGACACGAAAACAGTTCAAGTAAGATTTTCACTCGAAATAAGATTGTTATAGTTATAGAAATTGAATCAAAGTTTGAATATGAGTATTACCTTGTATTAGAAAGATATCTTACTGTAAATAAGAAAGATTTCTTGAGGTTGGATGATCACTCTACAAGATTGGAAGTAAGCTAGCAAACTTGGAAGTATTCTTGATTTTATGAAACTAGAACTTGTAGAATTTATGAAGAACACTTAGAACTTGAAGATAGAACTTGAGAGAGATTAATTAGGTGAAGAAAATTGAAGAATTAAAGTGTTTGTAGGTGTTTTTGGTCGTTGGTGTATGGATTAGATATAAAGGATATGTAATTTTGTTTTCATGTAAATAAGTCATGAATGATTACTCATATTTTTGTAATTTTATGAGATATTTCATGCTAGTTGCCAAATGATGGTTCCCACATATGTTAGGTTACTCACATGGGCTGCTAAGAGCTGATCATTGGAGTGTATATACTAATAGTACATACATCTAAAAGCTGTGTATTGTACGAGTACGAATACGGGTGCATACGAGTAGAATTGTTGATGAAACTGAACGAGGATGTAATTGTAAGTATTTTTGTTAAGTAGAAGTATTTTGATAAGTGTCTTGAAGTCTTTCAAAAGTGTATGAATACATATTAAAACACTACATGTATATACATTTTAACTGAGTCGTTAAGTCATCGTTAGTCGTTACATGTAAGTGTTGTTTTGAAACCTTTAGGTTAACGATCTTGTTAAATGTTGTTAACCCAATGTTTATAATATCAAATGAGATTTTAAATTATTATATTATCATGATATTATGATGTACAAATATCTCTTAACATGATATATATACATTAAATGTCGTTACAACGATAATCGTTACATATATGTCTCGTTTCAAAATCATTAAGTTAGTAGTCTTGTTTTTACATATGTAGTTCATTAAGTTAGTAGTCTTGTTTTTACATATGTAGTTCATTATTAATATACTTAATGATATGTTTACTTATCATAATATCATGTTAACTATATATATAACCATATATATGTCATCATATAGTTTTTACAAGTTTTAACGTTCGTGAATCACCGGTCAACTTGGGTGGTCAATTGTCTATATGAAACCTATTTCAATTAATCAAGTCTTAACAAGTTTGATTGCTTAATATGTTGGAAACACTTAATCATGTAAATAACAATTTCATTTAATATATATATAAACATGAAAAAGTTCGGGTCACTACAGTACCTACAAGTTAAATGAATTTCGTCCCGAAATTTTAAGAAGTTGGAGGTGTTGACGTAACTTCTGGAAATAAATGCGGGTATTTCTTCTTCATCTGATATTCTTGTTCCCAGGTGAACTCGGGTCCTCTACGAGCATTCCATCGAACTTTAACAATTGGTATCTTGTTTTGCTTAAGTCTTTTAACCTCACGATCCATTATTTCGACGGGTTCTTTGATGAATTGAAGTTTTTTGTTGATTTGGATTTCATCTAACGGAATACTGGGATCTCAAGTCTCGAGTTGTTGAGGTAACTCAAGTCGGTAAGCTACTGGTCCGACACGATCAATAATCTTGAATGGTCCGATATACCTTGGATTTAATTTCCCTCGTTTACCAAATCGAACAACGCCTTTCCAAGGTGCAACTTTAAGCATGACCATCTCCTCAATTTCAAATTCTATATCTTTTCTTTTAATGTCAGCGTAGCTCTTTTGTCGACTTTGGGCGGTTTTCAACCTTTGTTGAATTTGGATGATCTTCTCGGTAGTTTCTTGTATTATCTCCGGACCCGTAATCTGTCTATCCCCCACTTTACTCCAACAAATCGGAGACCTGCACTTTCTACCATAAAGTGCTTCAAACGGCTCCATCTCAATGCTTGAATGGTAGCTGTTGTTGTAGGAAAATTCTACTAACGGTAGATGTCGATCCCAACTGTTTCCGAAATCAATAACACATGCTCGTAGCATGTCTTCAAGCGTTTGTATCGTCCTTTCGCTCTGCCCATCAGTTTGTGGATGATAGGCAGTACTCATGTCTAGACGAGTTCCTAATGCATGCTGTAATGTCTGCCAGAATCTTGAAATAAATCTACCATCCCTATCAGAGATAATAGAGATTGGTATTCCATGTCTGGAGACGACTTCCTTCAAATACAGTCGTGCTAACTTCTCCATCTTGTCATCTTCTCTTATTGGCAGGAAGTGTGCTGATTTGGTGAGACGATCAACTATTACCCAAATAGTATCAAAACCACTTGCAGTCCTTGGCAATTTAGTGATGAAATCCATGATAATGTTTTACCATTTCCATTCTGGGATTTCAGGTTGTTGAAGTAGACCTGACGGTTTCTGATGCTCAGCTTTGACCTTAGAACATGTCAAACATTCTCCTACATATTTAGCAACATCGGCTTTCATACCCGACCACAAAAAAATGTTTCTTGAGATCCTAGTACATCTTCCCCATTCCAGGATGTATTGAGTATCTGGTTTTATGAGCTTCTCTAAGTACCATTTCTCTCATATCTCCAAATTTTGGTACCCAAATCCTTTCGGCCCTATACCGGGTTCCGTCTTTCCGAATATTAAGATGCTTCTCCAATCCTTTGGGTATTTCATCCTTTAAATTTCCCTCTTTTAAAACTCCTTGTTGCGCCTCCTTTATTTGAGTAGTAAGGTTATTGTGAAGGCGTCGCCTACCACATTTGCCTTCCCCGGGTGGTAACGAATCTCAAAGTCGTAATCATTCAATAATTCACTCCACCTACGCTGCCTCATATTCAGTTGTTTCTGATTAAATATGTGTTGAAGACTTTTGTGGTCGGTATATATAATACTTTTGACCCCATATAAGTAGTGCCTCCAAGTCTTTAATGCAAAAACAACCGCGCCTAATTCCAAATCATGCGTCGTATAATTTTGTTCGTGAATCTTCAATTGTCTAGAAGCATAAGCAATCACCTTCGTTCATTGCATTAATACACAACCGAGACCTTGCTTTGATGCATCACAATAAATCACAAAATCATCATTCCCTTCAGGCAATGACAATATAGGTGCCGTAGTTAGCTTTTTCTTCAATAACTAAAACACTTTCTCTTGTTCATCCTTCCATTCAAATTTCTTCCCTTTATGCGTTAATGCAGTCAAGGGTTTTGCTATTCTGGAAAAGTCTTGGATGAACCTTCTGTAGTAACCAGCTAGTCCTAAAAACTGGCGTATGTGTTTCGGAGTTTTCGGGGTTTCCCACTTTTCAACAGTTTCTATCTTTGCCGGATCCACCTTAATACCTTCTTTGTTCACTATGTGACCGAGGAATTGAACTTCTTCCAACCAAAATGCACACTTTGAAAACTTAGCGTACAATTCTTCCTTCCTCAATACTTCTAACACCTTTCTCAAATGTTCACCGTGTTCTTGGTCATTCTTTGAGTAAATAAGTATGTAATCAATGAAAACAATGACAAACTTGTCAAGGTATGGTCCACACACTCGGTTCATAAGGTCCATGAACACAGCTATTGCATTAGTTAAACCAAACGGCATGACCATAAACTCGTAATGAACGTAACGTGTTCTGAAAGCAGTCTTTGGAATATCATCTTCTTTCACCCGCTTTTGATGATACCCGGAACGTAAGTCAATCTTTGAATAAACAGACGAGCCTTGTAGTTGATCAAATAAGTCGTTGATTCTCGGTAGTGGGTAGCGATTCTTGATGGTAAGTTTGTTCAACTCTCGGTAGTCGATACACAACCTGAATGTACCATCTTTCTTCTTGACAAACAAAATAGGAGCTCCCCACAGTGATGTGCTTGGTCGAATGAAACCACGCTCTAAAAGTTCTTGTAATTGGCTTTGCAGTTCTTTCATCTCGCTGGGTACGAGTCTGTAAGGAGCACGAGCTATTGGTGCAGCTCCTGGTATAAGATCTATTTGAAATTCAACTGATCGATGTGGGCGTAATCCCGGTAATTCTTTCGGAAATACATCGGGAAATTCTTTTGCGACGGGAACATCATTGATGCTCTTTTCTTCAGTTTGTACTTTCTCGACATGTGCTAGAACAGCATAGCAACCTTTTCTTATTAGTTTTTGTGCCTTCAAATTACTAATAAGATGTAGCTTCGTGTTGCCCTTTTCTCCGTACACCATTAAGGGTTTTCCTTTTTCTCGTATAATGTAATTGCATTTTTGTAACAAACGATCTCTGCTTTCATTTCTTTCAACCAGTCCATACCGATTATCACATCAAAACTCCCTAACTCTACTGGTATCAAGTCAATCTTAAATGTTTCGCTAACCAGTTTAATTTCTCGATTCCGACATATATTATCTGCTGAAATTAATTTACCATTTGCTAATTCGAGTAAAAATTTACTATCCAAAGGCGTCAATGGACAACTTAATTTAGCACAAAAATCTCTACTCATATAGCTTCTATCCGCACCCGAATCAAATAAAATGTAAGCAGATTTATTGTCAATAAGAAACGTACATGTAACAAGCTCCGGGTCTTCCTGTGCCTCTGCCGCATTAATATTGAAAACTCTTCCGCGGCCTTGTCCATTCGTGTTCTCCTGGTTCAGGCAATTTCTAATAATGTGGCTCAGTTTTCCACATTTATAACAAACTGCATTGGCATTACTTGCTCCGACACTACTTGCTCCGCCATTACTCGTTCCGACACCATTTGTTCCTTTCATTCTGTTAACCCCTGGTCCGTAGACCTCACACTTGGCCGCGCTATGACCATTTCTTTTACACTTGTTGCAAAATTTGGTGCAGAACCCCGAGTGATACTTTTCACACCTTTGGCATAGCTGCTTCTGATTGTTGTTGTTGTTGTGATTATTATTGTTGTAGTTGTTGTTGTTGTTATTGTTCTTCTTGTTGTTGTTGTTGTTAGGCCGTTTGTTGTAGTTACGATTGATGTTGCGATTGTTGGGATAGTTGTTGCGATTATTGTTGTAATTGATGTTGTTGTTGTATTGGTGATTCTTATCACCATTTTCCTCCCACTTTCTTTTGACTTGCTTCACATTGGCCTCTTCAGCAGTCTGTTCTTTAATTCTTTCTTCAATCTGGTTCACTAGTTTGTGAGCCATTCTACATGCCTGTTGTATGGAGGCGGGCTCGTGTGAACTTATATCTTCTTGGATTCTTTCCGGTAATCCTTTCACAAACGCGTCGATCTTCTCTTCCTCATCTTCGAACGCTCCCGGACACAATAGGCATAATTATGTGAATCGTCTTTCGTACGTGGTAATATCAAATCCTTGGGTTCGTAACCCTATAAGTTCTATCTTAAGCTTATTGACCTCGGTTCTGGGACGGTACTTCTCGTTCATCAAGTGCTTGAATGCTGACCACGGTAGTGCGTAAGCATCATCTTATCCCACTTGCTATAGATAGGTATTCCACCATGTTAACGCAGAACCTGTGAAGGTATGCGTAGCGTACTTCACTTTGTCCTCTTTAGTACACTTACTTATGGCAAACACCGATTCGACCTTCTCGGTCCACCATTTCAATCCGATCGGTCCTTCGGTTCCATCAAATTCTAAAGGTTTGCAGGCAGTGAATTCTTTGTAGGTGCATCCTACACGATTTCCTGTACTGCTAGATCCAAGGTTATTGTTGGTATGTAGCGCAGCCTGTACTGCGGCTATGTTTGAAGCAAGAAAGGCACGAAATTCCTCTTCGATCATATTCAAGGTGTGTCGAGTAGTCGGTGCCATTTCTTTCAAAATAGTCAAATGAAAACAGTTAATCAAAAAGAATATCAAGAGTAGTCAATAGTATTTCGTAGCGTAATATGAACTTATTTATAAAAGCTATTTCTTCATATTAGCGTTTTATACTCTTTAATTCGGGTAGTACCTACCCGTTAAGTTCATACTTAGTAGCTAACATACCATTTCAACTACTACAATTCTATATGAAAAACTAATCACAAAAAAAAAATCATATTCAAACCTTTATACAATATCTTTCAAACTTACAATACAGCTTTTTTTACATATAGCATGAAATATAGCACATAAAACTTTGATACAAAGTAGTTGCGAAGATAATTCTAGTTAATAAATAAGGCGTTCAGCAAAGGCAATAAAGACACGTAATTCATACGTCCAGAAACAAGTCATGCATTCTGGTTTTACTAATACCACTTCCCATCCTTGGTTTTGTGGAACATAACCATTGTGACCGATAGTAAGACAATGTGTTGTAACGTCGTCAAAAGGATGAAGGTTACGTAATGACCAACAGTCTCGTAATAACCTAAAAACCTCATTTCTTACCCCAATTACCGACTCCGTCACTTGTGGGAACGTTTTGTTTAATAGTTGTAGCCCGATGTTCTTGTTCTCACTTTCGTGAGAAGCGAACATTACTAATCCGTAAGCATAACATGCTTCTTTATGTTGCATGTTAGCCGATTTTTCTAAATCACGAAGTCCTATATTCGGATATATTGAGTCAAAATAATTTCTTAACCCGTTGCGTAAAATAGCATTTGGGTTCCCCGCAATATATGCGTCAAAGTAAACACATCGTAACTTATGGATTTCCCAATGTGATATCCCCCATCTTTCAAACGAAAGCCTTTTACAAATCAAGGCATTCTTGGAACGTTCTTCGAATGTCTTACAAACTGATCTCGCCTTAAATAGTTGTGCCGAGGAGTTCTGACCGACTCTAGACAAGATTTCATCAATCATGTCTCCGGGTAGGTCTCTTAAAATATTGGGTTGTCTATCCATTTTGTGTTTTTATACTGTAAAATAGACAAGAGTTAGATTCATAAAAAAAATACTTATTAATACAAGCAATTTTTACATATATCATAAAGCATAAGCACACTATATTACATATATTACACCACACGAATACAACTATCTTATTCCGACTCGCTCATTTCTTCTTATTTGGTTTTGGTTCATTTTGCCAAGTTTTTAGGGATATATGATGTTCCCCTAATACGAGCCGTCATTTTACACCACACGAATACGAGCCGTCACAACTTAAGAAATACGGGTGTTGACGATACATATAAAGTTCATCGGGTTTGGAATCAAATTTCTCTATTTTAATGCCCTTTCCCTTATTATTCTCTTTTGCCTTATTAAATTGTGTTGGGGTAATTTCTATAACATCATCGGAATCCTTGTCGGGATCCGATTCATCGGAGAATTGGTAATCCTCCCAATACTTTGCTTCCTTGGCGGAAACACATAATTAACTTTGGTCGGTTGGTTGAGGATTTTCTTCTACTTAACCGTTTTATTATTTCCCCCACTGGTTCTATTTCTTCTTCCGGTTCCGATTCTTCTTCCGGTTCCGATTCTTCTTCCGGTTCCGACTCTTCTTCCGGTTTCTCTTCGGGAACTTTTGAATCAGTCCACGAATCATTCCAATTTACATTTGACTCTTCATTATTATTAGGTGAGTCAATGGGACTTGTTCTAGAGGTAGACATCTATCACATAATATCAAACGCGTTAAGAGATTAATATATCACATAATATTTACATGTTAAAAATATATAGTTTCCAACAAAATTTGTTAAGAAATCATTTTTCAAGTAAACACGGTCGAAGTCCAGACTCACTAATGTATCCTAACAAACTCGATAAGATACACTAATGCAAAATTCTGGTTCTCTAAGACCAACGCTCGGATACCAACTGAAATGTCCCGTTCTTATTGATTAAAAACGTTCCATATTAATTGATTTCGTTGCGAGGTTTTGACCTCTATATGAGACGTTTTTCAAAGACTGCATTCATTTTAAAACAAACCGTAACCTTTATTTCATCAATAAAGGTTTAAAAATCTTTACGTAGATTATCAAATAATGATAATCTAAAATATCCTGTTTACACAAGACTATTACATAATGGTTTACAATACAAATATGTTACAACGAAATAAGTTTCTTGAATGCAGTTTTTAAACAATATCATACAGGCATGAACTCCAAATCTTGTCCTTATTTATGTATGCGACAGCGGAAGCTCTTAATAATCACCTGAGAATAAACATGCTTAAAACGTCAACAAAAAATGTTGGTGAGTTATAGGTTTAACCTATATATATTAAATCGTAACAATAGACCATAAGATTTCATATTTCAATATACATCCCATACATAGAGATAAAAATCATTCATATGGTGAATACCTGGTAACCGACGTTAACAAGATGCATATATAAGAATATCCCCATCATTCCGGGACACCCTTCGGATATGATATAAATTTCGAAGTATTAAAGCATCCGGTACTTTGGATGGAGTATGTTAGGCCCAATAGATCTATCTTTAGGATTCGCGTCAATTAGGGTGTCTGTTCCCTAATTCTTAAAATACCAGACTTAATAAAAAGGGGCATATTCGATTTCGATAATTCAACTATAGAATGTAGTTTCACGTACTTGTGTCTATTTTGTAAATCATTTATAAAACCTGCATGTATTCTCATCCCAAAAATATTAGATTTTAAAAGTGGGACTATAACTCACTTTCACAGATTTTTACTTCGTCGGGAAGTAAGACTTGGCCACTGGTCGATTCACGAACCTATAACAAATATGTACATATATATCAAAGTATATTCAAAATATATTTACAATACTTTTAATACATTTTAATGTTTTAAGTTTATTAAGTCAGCTGTCCTTGTTAGTAACCTACAACTAGTTGTCCAACGTTAGATGTACAGAAAAAAATTGATATATATTATCTTGAATCAATCCACGACCCAGTGTATACACGTCTCAGGCTAGATCACAACTCAAAGTATATATATTTTTGGAATCAACCTCAAACCTGTATAGCTAACTCCCACATTACTGCATATAGAGTGTCTATGGTTGTTCCAAATAATATATACACATGGGTCGATATGATATGTCAAAACATTTGCATACGTGTCTATGGTATCCCAAGATTACATAATATATTAGAATACATGTATAATACAATATAAGTTAGCTAGGATATGATTAATATAGATTTGTTACCAATTTTCACGTAGCTACAACAAGAAAAATTATCCAATCTTGTTTTACCCATAACTTCTTCGTTTTAAATCCGTTTTTAGTGAATCAAATTGTTATGGTTTCATATTGAACTCTATTTTATGAATCTAAACATAAAAAGTATAGGTTTATAGTCGGAACTATAAGTTACAAGTCGTTTTTGTAAGAGGTAGTCATTTCAGTCGAAAGAACGACGTCTAGATGACCATTTTAGAAAACATACTTCCCCTTTGATTTTAACCATGATTTTTGGATATAGTTTCATGTTCATAAGAAATATTATTTTTCCAGAAGAAAAACTTTTAAATCAAAGTTTATCATAGTTTTTAATTAACTAACCCAAAACAACCCGCGGTGTTACTACGACGGCGTAAATCCGGTTTTACGGTATTTTTCGTGTTTCCAGGTTTTAAATCATTAAGTTAGCATATCATATAGATATAGAACATGTGTTTAGTTGATTTTAAAAGTCAAGTTATAAGGATTAACATTTGTTTGCGAACAAGTTTAGAATTAACTAAACTATGTTCTAGTGATTACAAGTTTAAACCTTCGAATAAGATAGCATAATATGTATGAATCGAATGATGTTATGAACATCATTACTACCTCAAGTTTTCTGTATAAAGCTAATGGAAATGAGAAAAATGGATCTAGCTTCAAAGGATCCTTGGATGGCTTGAAAGTTCTTGAAGCAGAATCATGACACGAAAACAGTTCAAGTAAGATTTTCACTCGAAATAAGATTGTTATAGTTATAGAAATTGAATCAAAGTTTGAATATGAGTATTACCTTTTATTATAAAGATTTCTTACTGTAAATAAAAAAGATTTCTTGAGGTTGGATGATCATGCTACAAGATTGGAAGTAAGCTAGAAAACTTGGAAGTATTCTTGATTTTATGAAACTAGAACTTGTAGAATTTATGAAGAACACTTAGAACTTGAAGATAGAACTTGAGAGTGATTAATTAGATGAATAAAATTGAAGAATTAAAGTGTTTATAGGTGTTTTTGGTCGTTGGTATATGGATTAGATATAAAGGATATGTAATTTTGTTTTCATGTAAATAAGTCATGAATGATTACTCATATTTTTGTAATTTTATGAGATATTTCATGCTAGTTGCCAAATGATGGTTCCCACATGTGTTAGGTAACTCACATGGGCTGCTAAGAGCTGATCATTGGAGTGTATATACTAATAGTGCATACATCTAAAAGCTGTGTATTGTACGAGTACGAATACGGGTGCATACGAGTAGAATTGTTGATGAAACTGAACGAGGATGTAATTGTAAGAATTTTTGTTAAGTAGAAGTATTTTGATAAGTGTCTTGAAATCTTTCAAAAGTGTATGAATACATATTAAAACACTACATGTATATACATTTTAACTGAGTCGTTAAGTCATCGTTAGTCGTTACATGTAAGTGTTGTTTTGAAACCTTTAGGTTAACGATCTTGTTAAATGTTGTTAACCCAATGTTTATAATATCAAATGAGATTTTAAATTATTATATTATCATGATATTATGATGTACGAATATCTCTTAACATGATATATATACATTAAATGTCGTTACAACGATAATCGTTACATATATGTCTCGTTTCAAAATCATTAAGTTAGTAGTCTTGTTTTTACATATGTAGTTCATTATTAATATACTTAACGATATGTTTACTTATCATAATATCATGTTAACTATATATATAACCATATATATGTCATCATATAGTTTTTACAAGTTTTAACGTTCGTGAATCACAGGTCAACTTGGGTGGTCAATTGTCTATATGAAACCTATTTCAATTAATCAAGTCTTAACAAGTTTGATTGCTTAATATGTTGGAAACACTTAATCATGTAAATAACAATTTCATTTAATATATATATAAACATGGAAAAGTTCGGGTCACTACACGTATCGCCCTACAAATAAGAATAACACCACACTTTTATCCTTACCTGCCCTCACAGAAAATCAAACACTTCCACCAACATCACCTTCAACATCTCTAGTGGCTTTACCTGGTTACACAGTAGTTTCACCACACCTGGGTCACCTTCTCAGACATCTTCGAATTTTGGTTTTCAATATCTCTCTGATAATGAGCTGGAGGCATTATATCTTGCTGAATTTTCCAAGCGAACAGATCTCGACGAAGTTTGTGAGATGATGTTAATCTACATTGAACAAGCAATAGTAGTGTTTCCTCTTTCTCCGTGCAAGTCAACTGGACCAATTCACATGTCTGACCATGATGATTTCGATCCCGACAACCTTCATGAGGGGGATAATGTATATGGTTATTATGGGTCCGGTGCATTTAAATGCTCAACTTATGAAGCTGGTTCGTCTAGTCAACATTGGGGAACTGACGATATAGTTGATATTTCCGATTTTGAAAGTGATGAGGTTGAGGAGATTTAATGTGATAGTTTTCTAGATGAATCAGTTAATCAGAGAGAAGGTGATTCAAGAATGTTAATGATTTTGGATACTGTTGAACAAATAGAGGATACGTCAGCACTAGAAGATAATCATAATTTTGATAACATCGAGGACATTCTGAAGGGGACAAGTGTTGTAAATGAAGTTAATGAAAATCAATTTGTCAACATTACATCTCCAAAGAGGAATTTTGGATACATATCGAGAAGGAGATTTTCTCGAATGCTGAAATAGATACTATGACACCTCCTAATCCTGATGTTCCTTTTCAAATATCAGAGATTCTCCTTGATCGTGATGCTGACTATCAACTAAGTGATGATGAGGAGAAGCTGATTCTTGATTTACCATTCGTTAAACAACAAGCTTACAAGATCTATGGTGATTCTGATCTCATCCTTGCTGTGACGACCCGGAAAATTTTGACTAATTTTTAACCAAACTCTCGATACGATTTATTATTTTTGACGCGATAAGAAAAGTCTGTAATGTTGAGTCTCGAATATTCTGGAACTATGTTCATATATTCAAATACCCTTCAACTATTCCCAGCAATGATTCACGAATAATTGTTTGTAAATAAATATGTATATATATATATATATATATATATATATATATATATATATATATATATATATATATATATATATATATATATATATATATATAAGTAAGTATTATTAATATTATATATGTAATTGTATATAAATTGAATACATTTAATTACTAATATTATTGATATCATTATTAATATCAGTATTTTAATATATCGTAGTAAGATTTAGGATTCTAGTTGTTATTAAATTTTTATTAATTTATTACTGTTATAATTAACATTATCATTAAGATCATTATTAATAATATAATATTATTATAAAATAACACAATTTATTGTTATTATCAGTAATAATATCATTTAAGATTTTTATTAATAAATATTATTATTATCATTATTATTAAAATTCTTATTATTATTACTTATATAATTATTGATATTATTAGTATTATTATTAATATATATTTATTTATAATTAGTAATAATATAGAAAAAGGAACCTAGTTTGTTACTTTTTATTGTCCATATCTACTTCCCTGAAATTCGATGACTATGTTATACAGGAAAAAACAAAATCAGATTTCAATCTCTTTCAGCTTTCTATTGTTACAGTTACAAAACCATAACCGCCATCAAAATAGCCATTGAACCCATTTAAACTACTGCTACGTGTTCTGTTTTAATTGCAACACCAAACCGAACCATACCATCGAATTATTACTGCTGCAGCTGTAGTGGTCGTCACCTTTTGGCCAGAAACAATAACCACCACCGTAAAATTTTTCGCTTTTCAGTTTTATAATCCATTGAACCCACAACAATATATTGATTATCAATTTAAACTAATGAATACCTTTTTCTTGTTGGCCGCCACTCACAAAACTAAAAGACCCACTTGTGCAACTTATGATTTAAAATTTTCATCGGCTCATTATCATCATCAAAACCATCCACCTCACTTCCCACCATCGAACCACAATTATTTATGTTTCATTTGTTAATCGAAAAAAACAAAGAACTTCACCTTCACCGAAACCACCACGACTTCATCACCATGTAACCCGTCACCTTATAATCACCATCTTCATTTACAATCACCACTTTGAGCACCCATACATCATCGCCACTATTGTTAACCACCCTTCACTTACGTCTTCTGTTTCTATTTTTCTTTCAAACAACAAATTACACAGACACCATACTTGTTAAACGATGCTATTAGTTTTCTGTTTCTTCTTCTCTTTATCTATTGCAATCTAACCAAGAACCATCCGTAATCAACTGCCTTCCTCTTTTTGCTCGAATACAACTGCTACTAGTTGTTTTGTTTTTTTTTGTTGTTTTTTTTTTTACTTATTTATGTCCACCTTATAGAAACAAGAAAGAATAAAGAAAGCTAAATGTATGATTAGAGTGTGTTCCTTTTTACGATTTATAGAAGTGGGCAAGGGGGTCATGAAAGGGATGTGTCCCTGGATTCCTAATGCTTCACAATATATTAATTCAATCGATGCAAGTTAAATATAAAAGGATGATGGGGAGGGACAGGCTGTTAGATTACGAATTAATAATGGAGTAATTAACATTTGAGTCAAACCAATTATTTAGACTGCCGTATGTTCCATTGTTTAATTTGGGCCGATGATCAACCCGTGTTTTCTAATTGGGTCACCGATTTCATTTTCTAATTTGGGCCGAAATCTAGTGTTGGGTCGAAAAGGAGAATAGAAATGGGAAACTGATTTATAGGCGATGATGATTATGATTATAAATAATGATTGATGATGATGTTAGATAATACCCAATGATGATTAGGATAAATGAAATCGATGATGTTTGAATATGAGTATATGGTTATGAATGATGGTAATCGATATGATGATGTTATAAGGATAATGATAAATGATAGTATTAGTTACAAATGATGATGATGGAAACATGATCAAGATGATAACAGTTTCGTATGGGTTAAATAACTAAAAACGCGAGTTATTACAATAAGTAACTAGCAGATCAATGGTTAAGGATGTTTTCGGATTAGCGGGACGTCGCGGGATCAAACCCGGACTTGGGCATTTTTAAGGGCTACTTCTTCTTTGAGGTAGAATTATTATCGTTAGTAGTAAAATTAACATTTTTTATAGTTATTATTACTATCAATATGATTATTATTGTCATTATTAATCTAAGTATTATTATTATTTTATCCTTACTAATATTATTTTAGTACTATTATAAATATTATTTTAACAAGCAAATGATTTTTTTTATAAAAATATATTACAAGTATACTAATATTACGTACTAACATGTCTTTAATATATATTAACTAATATGTTATTATAACCTTAATTAAATAATACATCATATTTATAATATATTAATAATGTAATATATAAAGATATTAATCTTAATAAAAAATAAAAAAATAAAATAAACTTAGTTGATTAAATGTGATATGTGTTAATATATATATGAATAATATAGGTTCGTGAATCCGAGGCCAACCCTGCATTGTTCAGTTGTTAAATATCTTCATATGTATTTTTACTACAAAATACAGTATGGTGAGTTCATTTGCTCCCTTTTACTCTTTAAATTTTTGGGACTGAGAATACATGCGCTATTTTTACAACTGCTTTATTAAATGCTTTTGAAATATATTTTGAACTGTGAATACATAAAATGCTTTTATAAATGTTTGACATGATAAACACAAACAAAACATACCTCGAATGAATTATTATGCAGACAGAAGTTCTGTGGATTATTATTGAATTATGTGGACATGATAATTGCCACCATTGAATTACGTGGACATGATAATTGCCACCATTGAATTATGTGGACTTGATAATTGCCATCAATTGATATGAATGTTATGTATCGAGAGAATGATTTTATACACAGGTTATGTGTATGTTATTTTTGTGCACGAGATATGTGCACTGTTACTAAGATTTATGAAAGATGATTTTGTACATGAGAAAGGTGTACTGTATTTAAAAAGATATCGCATGTACATTACAGGTGGGTATAGGATTCGGGCCCATTTGTACCATGCAGGATTTAAATCTTGTGGTCTATCAAAATGATGAATTTTTATTGTTTTATGATAAACTTACGAACTCACCAACCTTTTAGTTGACACTTTAAAGCATGTTTATTCTCAGGTATGAAATAAATCTTCCGCTGTGAATTTGCTCATATTACATGGAGTCGTTCATGGCATATAGAGGTCCGTTCATCGCAATGGGACCAACTGTTGAAGACTTCGTCCAGATGGATTAGGATGGGTCACTACAGGTGGTATCAGAGTGGTGGTCTTAGTGAACCAGGTCTTCCATTAGTATGTCTAACTGATAGTTATTAGGATGCATTAGTGAGTCTGGACTTCGACCGTGTCTGCATGTCAAAAGTTTTCTTTATCATTTTTGTCGGAAATCATCTACTTATCATCCTTAGGAAATTACCTGCTTATCATTCTTAGTCTAGACACATCTTACTGCAATGATGGCATGAATAGTATATAGACAAGATTCGTATCTTAGTGTATCTGCTAATTCATATCTTAGCATATCTGTTACTGTAGACTTTGTCTGACAGCTTCCGTAGATTCCTCCGTAACTTATGGGATTTTAGTATTATATATGCATATGTAAATTATGTATTACAGGGTAATAATCTACATCCTATAATCTATTTCTTATCGAAAAATCCTTCATCTGATCATATGAGATGAATCCCACAACCAGTTCGAATTCCTCGGATTCCAACAGCTATTCTGATATGGAGTTTCACCTAATCTCCTAAAGCGGTGTCACCAGAATGAATCAACCAATCAGCCATCCCCAATTCATCTGATGAGTTCGTAGTCGACTTAACCAATGGAAACGAGAAGAAGGCGATCCTTTCCATCAACCAAATTCACCTCTTGGCGAAGAACCTAAAGCACTTACCGGCGAACCTATTCGAAGCACCATTTTCAGCCTCATTTCCAGGGTAACTCGTCACGATTATATTCTATCTACAATTCTAAGCCTTATTCATCTGTTCGTTCCGACCGATAATCACCCCGGAATAATGGAAAAAGTCAACGAGCTTCGCGCTTAAATAATCAATTTGGAAAATATGGTGCAAAACTTACCAGCTTCAACAACATCACCGACACCAATAGTACCACCAACAACCCAAGTTTCAACATCACATGCCTCAATATCTCATTCTGTACCTCGAGTATAATCATCGTTCTACATGATGTTCAACATCATTTACCTTCGTTTAACATGGCGATTATGTAATCTCTAATGTTTTAGAGATTATATATTCTTGTCCTAAAGTAAATCAAATGAGTTTAATATCATATTAACTCATTAAATCCATGATTACATCTGAAGAAAATATATATGTATATATATTTTCATAAAGATTGTAATTAAAAGTTCTTTGTACAAACTGTTAATGATGAAAATATTTTAATGGGTAGGTAATACCCGAGAAATATTTAGATTTCACATTAATAAGTTATATTGTACAATCTTCGAATTTGATTCAACAGTCATTCACTATGCTACTTACATCTACAAAGATACGAATCCGTTCACCGCAGAATAACCATTTTCATTTAATTTCATATTTGAATTTTGACTTATCAGAATCCAACAAGTGGCATAATGAAGAAAACATTGGACAAAAATAAAATTTGTTAGAAACAAATAAATTAACTATGAGAACATTTATTAAGAATCCACGCTAACTGTTCCTAGCTAACTGATTACATTTTATTTATCGCAATTTATTTATCGTAATTTATATTCTCGCAATTTAATTTATCGTCATTTAATTTCTGTTATTTATTTTGCGCACTTTAAATATCGGGACACGTATACAAGGTTTTGACATATCATATCGACGCATCTATATATATTATTTGGAATCACCATAGACACTCTATATGCTGTAATGCTAGAGTTCGCTATACAGGGTTGAGGTTGATTCTACAATAATATATATACTTTGAGTTGTGATCGAGTCTGAGACGTGTACACGGGTCCCGATACGTATTAATTAATTGGAATATTATATATTAAACTATATATGAATTATTAGACTGTTAACTGTGGACTATCGACTGCGGACTAATAATATTGGACAATTAAAATGAATTAAAATATTGATTATAACATATGAAACTAAACATTTCTTCAAGTTTGCCACTTGAGTTCATCTTAAACCTCATTTGTATCTTGACGATTACAATCTGCGTTCAAACCTTTCATGATTCTTGAAAACACCTCAATTGGGAGGATGAAT
Organism: Rutidosis leptorrhynchoides; assembly: GCF_046630445.1. Taxonomy (NCBI): domain Eukaryota; kingdom Viridiplantae; phylum Streptophyta; class Magnoliopsida; order Asterales; family Asteraceae; genus Rutidosis; species Rutidosis leptorrhynchoides. The sequence continues at coordinate 285,455,177 of NC_092336.1, read as the reverse complement.
CAACCGCACTTCATCTACGGAAGGAAAGATTTCTGCATATAGTTATGCACCTGAAAAACTCTCGGAACCTGAGTAAACGTTTAACACGTAGCTGTGCTAATTCCTTTAGTGTTATTATTACTCAAAATAACTTTTCAATTCTTTTTCAAAATAGCCAAATTTTGTCACAGCTCCAGCAAGACAACTTCGACTTTTCATTCGAAACAATCTTACTATAACCTTGATATATATGCGTGCTCATTTATTGTTACTAGAGAACCTTTCATATTCCACCATATTACCATCAGCATTTAATCATCTAAAAATACAATTCTCCTGAAACCACCTCGAATTGATAACCGACAATTCAGATATGGCTGCATTAAATGCAGACGAAACAGTAAAATTGTAGATGGTCTAAATGGCCAAGAGTTTGATGATAAAGAATGGAATATTGAGAACACTCGATAGAAAATTTGGTACTGAAAAACGGATTGAGCTAACCCTGAAGGATACCGAGGACCAATATAAAGATCAAACCCTATGTTCAAAGAATTCAGATAATTCTGGATCCAATGAAATCTTTAGAGAATATCTTGCTCTGAAGTTATGTTAAAATCTTGCGAAAAATTTTTCTTCATCAAACTTCGAACTTAGAAACTCCAAAATATCACCATAAATATCTTCGATATTTCTGAGGATATTTTCATAAGTATTCTTGTCCAAAATTATGTACCTCTTCGTGTTTTCTGTATTCCATTATATTGGAAACTTCTGAAAAATCTAAGTATAAATTATGAATGAATTGTGGAGAAGTGTTGGGAACTGAAGCATGGATTAGTATAATATAATGATGCTTGGCCAATGTAATTATATTACAGTAAGTCATGCTGAGTTTCTAATGGAACGTGATGATTCACAGATCTTAACGTCATCATGTGCCATGTTACATAACTCTTTCATTCTACATAATCTCCGAACATATCAAGAAGAATATATTCTTGATAGTTCTATCATCTGTAATTTTGATAAATTTGAAAATCAAATCGTGCTATCACGTTCCACTCTACTTAGAACATTATAATCATTCGAAACTCTATATCTACAAATTCTGGACCATTATTCGCTTGTCGTGGAGTCGGGAAGAGAAAACAAGAGCATGGAGCTCCGAAAAATAAAGGAAAATATAAAGCCGATCACAAACACAGAAATTACAAACCGTGTATATCAATGTTTATCACAACATAAAGACATAGGAGAATTAAAAACACTATAACCCCAAGGGCGAAGTGAAAGAAAACAGATTCCTCCGGTGGAAGTTGAAGAAGGAGAATGATTGTTGCTATAGTGAAGATAAGAACAAGAATCAGAACTGGATTAAGCATTTTCACAATATTTTGAATTTAGAAATTGTGTATAGAAGTGGTGAAAACTAACGGAACGGAAAAGGTAAATTTATACTGGAAATATCAGACGTGGTAGTCGAGTTAGATCATCGCATTTAATTAAAGAGATCCTAATTTTCTTAAATCTCGAAGAATCAGATCTTATATTTTCCAAGATTTTCTTTAAAATCCCTTGAATTTCGGAATTCAACAGTGACTAAGTCAAAGACGTACCTTAATTTCTAAATTCAACCTTGGCTACGTCAAAAGTTAAGACAAATATGCATTTACTCATCTCAAACTTTTGTAATAGCTTCATTCGTACTCTTCGAATAATCGAATTATTTTATCTATATTGCTCAATAATGGTAAAACTCTATTTATTAACTCATATTCGTCATAAAAAAAAATTTATTGGTAGCCATGACGACCTCACTCAAATTTCGGGACGAAATTTCTTTAATGGGTAGGTACTGTGACGACCCGGAAAATTTCGACTAATTTTTAACCAAACTCTCGATACGATTTATTATTTTTGATGTGATAAGAAAAGTCTGTAATGTTGAGTCTCGAATATTCTGGAACTATGTTCATATATTCAAATACCCTTCGACTATTCCCAGCAATGATTCACGAATAATTGATTGTAAATAAATATGTATATATATATATGTATATATATATATATATATATATATATATATATATATATATATATATATATATATATATATATATATATATATATATATATATATATATATATATATATATAAGTAAGTATTATTAATATTATATATGTAATTGTATATAAATTGAATACATTTAATTACTAATATTATTGATATCATTATTAATATCAGTATTTTAATATATCGTAGTAAGATTTAGGATTCTAGTTGTTATTAATTTATTACTTTTATAATTACCATTATCATTAAGATCATTATTAATAATATAAGATTATTATAAAATAACACAATTTATTGTTATTATCAGTAATAATATCATTTAAGATTTTTATTAATAAATATTATTATTATCATTATTATTAAAATTCTTATTATTATTACTTATATAATTATTGATATTATTAGTATTATTATTAATATATATTTATTTATAATTAGTAATAATATAGAAAAAGGAACCTAGTTTGTTACATTTTATTGTTCATATCTACTTCCCTGAAATTCGATGACTATGTTATACAGGCAAAAACAAAATCAGATTTCAATCTCTTTCAGCTTTCTATTTTTTTTTTCTGTTCCTGAGTGACTATGTCCAAACCAAATGCAGGTACAAAACAAAATCAGTTATAAATCAAATATGCTTTTTGATTCTTTTATTCCTCCTTCCTTACACCCGTGATTCCTTGCTTCCCACTATCTCATCTTAATTACACATGATATACATACATATATTACAAAGAAGGAAGATACACCATTGGAGTCTTCTGCATCCCTTTTCTCTCTCAAATTCCCTCACTCTCTCTTGTATAAACTGAATCACTATTAACGTGATCACCAAGACCAAACCCACTTTGTTCGAAACTACTACTTCTGATTCCCTTTTCGATTTCTGTTATTGTTACAGTTACAAAACCATAACCGCCATCAAAATAGCCATTGAACCCATTTAAACTACTGCTACGTGTTCTGTTTTAATTGCAACACCAAACCGAACCATACCATCGAATTATTACTGCTGCAGCTGTAGTGGTCGTCACCTTTTGGCCAGAAACAATAACCACCACCGTAAGATTTTTCGCTTTTCAGTTTCATAATCCATTGAACCCACAACAATATATTGATTATCAATTTAAACTAATGAATACCTTTTTCTTGTTGGCCGCCACTTACAAAATTAAAAGACCCACTTGTGCAACTTATGATTTAAAATTTTCATTGGCTCATTATCATCATCAAAACCATCCACCTCACTTCCCACCATCGAACCACAATTATTTATGTTTCATTCGTTAACCGAAAAAAACAAAGAACTTCACCTTCACCGAAACCACCACGACTTCATCACCATGTAACCCGTCACCTTATAATCACCGTCTTCATTTACAATCACCACTTTGAGCACCCATACATCATCGCCACTATTGTTAACCACCCTTCACTTACGTCTTCTGTTTCTATTTTTCTTTCAAACAATAAATTACACAGACACCATACTTGTTAAACGATGCTATTAGTTTTCTGTTTCTTCTTCTCTTTATCTATTGCAATCCAACCAAGAACCATCTGTAATCAACTGCCTTCCTCTTTTTGCTCGAATACAACTGCTACTAGTTGTTTTTTTTTTTTTTTACTTATTTATGTCCACCTTATAGAAACAAGAAAGAATAAAGAAAGCTAAATGTATGATTAGAGTGTGTTCCTTTTTACGATTTATAGAAGTGGGGAGGGGGGTCATGAAAGGGATGTGTCCTCGCTTCACAATATATTAATTCAATCGATGCAAGTTAAATATAAAAGTATGATAGGGAGGGACAGGCTGTTAGATTACTAATTAATAATGGAGTAATTAACATTTGAGTCCAACCTGTTATTTCAGACTGCCATATGTTCCATTGTTTAATTTGGGCCGATGATTAACCCATGTTTTCTAATTGGGTCATCGATTTCATTTTCTAATTTCGGCCGAAATCTAGTGTTGGGTCGAAAAGGAGAATAGAAATGGGAAACTGATTTATAGGCGATGATGATTATGATTATAAATAATGATTGATGATGATGTTAGATAATACCCACTGATGATTAGGATAAACGAAATCGATGATGTTCGAATATGAGTATATGGTTATGAATGATGATAATCGATATGATGATGTTATAAGGATAATGATAAATGATAGTATTAGTTACAAATGATGATGATGGAAACATGATCAAGATGATAACAGTTTCGTATGGGTTAAATAACTAAAAACGCGAGTTATTACAATAAGTAACTAGCAGATCAATGGTTAAGGATGTTTTCGGATTAGCGGGACGTCGCGGGATCAAACCCGGACTTGGGCATTTTTTAAGGGCTACTTCTTCTTTGAGGTAGAATTATTATCGTTAGTAGTAAAATTAACATTTTTTATAGTTATTATTACTATCAATATGATTATTATTGTCATTATTAATCTAAGTATTATTATTATTTTATCCTTACTAATATTATTTTAGTACTATTATAAATATTATTTTAACAAGCAAATGATTTTTTTTTATAAAAATGTATTACAAGTATACTAATATTACGTACTAACATGTCTTTAATATATATTAACTAATATGTTATTATAACCTTAATTAAATAATACATCATATTTATAATATATTAATAATGTAATATATAAAGATATTAATCTTAATAAAAAAAAACTTAGTTGATTAAATGTGATATGTGTTAATATATATATGAATGATATAGGTTCGTGAATCCGAGGCCAACCTGCATTGTTCAGTTGTTAAATATCTTCATATGTATTTTTACTACAAAATACAGTATGGTGAGTTCATTTGCTCCCTTTTACTCTTTAAATTTTTGGAACTGAGAATATATGCGCAGTTTTTACAACTGCTTTATTAAATGCTTTTGAAATATATTTTGAACTGTGGATACATGAAATGCTTATATAAATGTTTGACGTGATAGACACAAACAAAACATTCCTCGAATGAATTATTATGCAGACGGAAGTTCTGTGGATTATTATTGAATTATGTGGACATGATAATTGCCACCATTGAATTACGTGGACATGATAATTGCCACCATTGAATTATGTGGACATGATAATTGCCATAAATTGATATGAATGTTATGTATCGAGAGAATGATTTTATACACAGGTTATGTGTATGTTATTTTTATGCACGAGATATGTGCACTGTTACTAAGATTTATGAAAGATGATTTTGTACATCAGAAAGGTGTACTGTATTTAAAAAGATATCGCATGTACATTACAGGTGGGTATAGGATTTGGGCCCATTTGTACCATGCAGGATTTAAATCTTGTGGTCTATCAAAATGATGAATTTTTATTGTTTTATGATAAACTTATGAACTCTCCAACCTTTTGGTTGACACTTTAAAGCATGTTTATTCTCAGGTATAAAAGAAATCTTCCGCTATGCATTTGCTCATATTACATGGAGTCGTTCATGGCATATAGAGGTCCGTTCATCGCAATGGGACCAACTGTTGAAGACTTCGTCCAGATGGATTAGGACGGGTCACTACACTTGCAGCCTCAATGTGTGTTCTTGGTGTATGGAAATATCATAAGAAACCAAAATACCTTGAAGCTTATCTGAATGTTCGAAAAAAGTTTAAGTTGAAAAATGAAGAGAAACTCCAAGAACAACGAAATCCATTGATTAAAAGCATAAAAATTTTTTTAATGATCAACAAGGATGGAGTGAAGATGCCATAGGATTCAAATAAAAAGTACATTTCAGGGTAACAAAGTTCCTTTAGATTTTTCAAATAGGATTACATTATATTTTTCACATTTAACACTAAGGGGGAGATTGTTAGGACCCCGAAATGTATATAGTGTTAATGTGAAAGAAGCCTAAATGATGGTTTCTTAGAAGAGGGCTATATAAGGAACCTTAGTAGTCCTAATTAGATACCCATTGCATTGTAAACTAGTTTAAGAAGCTGTGGAATGTAAATCTACCGATTCTCTCTAATACCGAGTCTTTTCATACCTTACCGAGTCTCACTCAAACTTATTACATCTTTAATTCTCACTATGATCTGACCTATCAGATAGCCTCAGTGGGAGGAGGTTATGTCTCCAGAATAGAGGTAGTGGTGGGCTGCCATCACAACCCGAACTTTTCCGACCAAGTTGTTTAATCTAACTTTCATAAATTAAAATTTTGAACTTGACTAGTAGTTTTGATAAATTAAATCTTGATTTATTTTTGGGATTTGTAGGACTCTAAGGTTATAATTAACTCCTGTTTAATCAAGAGTTGTTTTGAACATTTGCATAATATCTTGAAACCCTAGCTTATCACCATAAAACCTAGATTTGAAATCTATACCTCTATATATAATAAGTTAATGAGTAAACTTATTAATCAAGTATTTAGAATAAAGACTTGCGACTAACTTACTTAGACATTAAATCATAAGTTAAGACTTTCTCTACACTTAATCATTTTCCCAACTTTGTATTTAGCCATTTCTTTCATTTAACCAACCTTAACCTATCTTGATTAGAACATAATCTTAGCTTACTTCCTAAACCTTAAACATACAAATAAACACCTTAGATTATACATTAAGTAAACTACACAAGTACATGTACATTTAAGAACAAAAATTTGACAAAATATCTCCCACCATCATCATCATAATCGTCCACCATCATCATCCATATCATCATCATCATACACCATACAACACTTACTCCTTAAGTAAAATCCCATGCAAAAATATCCAAGATATTTATAAAACTTCCATGCAAAACATCATGAGTAAGAAATGCATGAGCATTAATGAAATCATCATGTCCCTAAACAAGAATGCATGAGCATTAATGGAACAAGATGACTCATGCTCTCCTTTTCTTCTCCTTCTCACACGTCTCACTCTCCCTCTCTATATATATCCTCTACAACTTTCATTTTCACTCACTTAATCACTTTCACACACACATACACTTCAATATGCAGATCTAAAACTCTCTCTTATTCATCTTATTGAAGCCCTAAGATCAAATATCTTCAAGTTATAACAAATTACTTCAATTCTATTCATCATTTCTTGAAATGCCCCGTTCATATTAATTATAAACATTTCATATTAATTGGTTTCTTTGCCAGGTTTTGACCTCTATATGAGACGTTTTTCAAATCTTGCATTCGTTTTTAAAAACAACCATAACCTTTATTATTGAATAAAGGTCTTAATGACATAATTTAGATTGTCTATCAAAGACAATCTCCTCAAATAAATAAGTTTTTACACAACCCATTACAATATGATCAAATATATTACAACAAATACTCCGAATGCAAGTTTAAACAATATAAACAATTATGCCGACTCCAAATCTTGACCTTGGGTTGGCATACGACAGCGGAAGTGTTTTTAATATTCACCTGAGAATAAACATGCTTAAAACGTCAACAAAAATGTTGGTGAGTCATAGGTTTAATTTCTATATAATAATCATAACATTTAATAAGTCACAAGATTTCATTTAATTAAATGCGCAGGATCATTACAACTGCAAAAATCATTCATACGATGAGTCGCCTGGTAACCGACCTTAACATAGAGCGCTTAAGATATCTGGCATCATACATTCCACTATTCAAATGTATGACAAGAACCCTTCGAAGTACTAAAGCATTTCCACTATTCGAAAATAGGGGTGGTTGGTGCTCGTAGATCTACCTTTAGGATTCGCGTCAATTAGTGTTTTTCACTAATTCTTAGGTTACCAAGCATAATAATAATAAGTACAGATATACGGTATAACAAAACAGTCGTAGAATGTAGTTTCATGAACTTGTACTTATTTTGTAAAATATTTATAAATTTGCATGTATTCTCATCCCAAAATAATTTAGATATTAAAAATGGGACTATAACTCACTTATGATGATTTCCGAATAGATGGTGATAAGACTTGGCCTTTTGACAAATTCACGAACCTAATAATAATATTCTTGTGTCAAGATATATATATATATATATATATATATATATATATATATATATATATATATATATATATATATATATATATATATATATATATATATAATTAATATTCCATACTTATGATACTTGTAATAATTTTAATTATCCATTGTTAGTAGTCCAACGTCCGTAGTCCAATAGTTCAATAGTCCAACAGTATAAATATATATATAAATATAAATGCGTATATTGTGTTAGAATCCACTAACACTATAATATATTGTCTTAATATAATAAGACACATAATATGTATATTGTCTGAAGCAATCCACGACCCATTGTATACATGTCTCAGGCTCGATCACAACTCAAAGTATATAATAATTTGGAATCCATTTCGACCCACAGCTAACTCGAAATTACTGTCAATGGTGTCTTATAGTTCATTCCAATAATATATATATAGAAGAAATCAAAATGATATGTCAAAACGCTGTATACGGATCCACGGTGATCAAGTCATATATATATATGGTGTCTTACGATCTTTATTAAGACTATAATATATTGTCGTAGAACTTAATCACGACTATTATAAATTGTATTTCCATAAGTTCGGGAACAAGACATGTATAAATACATGTAGGATATAAGGTAAGTTAGCTAGGATAAGGTTAGCTTCCATTTTTATTAATCAAAACCGTAGCTAAAAACAAGCAAAAATATCCAATTTTGTTTTACCCATTATTTCTTCGTTACAAATCCGTTTTGAGTGATTCGAGTTGCCATGGTTTCGTATCGAACTCAACATTATTAATCTTAACAGAAAAAGTATAAGTTTATAGTTAAAAATACAGCTTAGGTGTCAAATAAGAGAAGATAATCATATCCGTCGTAAGAACGACATCTTGATGACCCTTTTGAAAAACATACTTCCACTTAGAGTTTAACCATGGATTTTAGATATATTTCATATCCATATAAAATAAGATTTTTCACCAAAGGAAATCTTTTAATTCAAAGTTTAAGATAGGTTTTTAAAATTAAACCCAAAACAGCCCTGATGATCTATGACGGCGTATGTTCAGTTTTAAAGTGTTCTTCGTGTTTACAAGTTTTATATCCTTGTGTTAGCTTGACATACTCTCATAATACATGTGTTGAAGTATTTTAAAAGTCAAGTTAGAAGGATTAAATTTGTTTGTGAACAAGTTTAGAATTAATCTAAACTATGTTCTTGTTGTTGTAAGTTATAAACTCATAATAAGATAGCTATATGGATATGAATCGAAAAAGATTATGAATAAGGTGACTACCTCAAATTAAATGAACAAAGTTGCTGAGAAAATAAGATGATAATCTTATGATCAAAGATATCCTTGATGGCTTGTAATCCTTGGAGTAGAATCATAGAATGAACAAAAGTTCGAATAAGATTTCTATCTTGAATTAAGATAGTTATAAGTATATGAATTGAACCAAAGCTTATATATGCTTCTTACCTTGATAAAGAGGAGTAGATGAGTTAGCAAAGTGTTCTTGAAGCTAGTTTATGATCAAAGTGAATGAAGATTTTCTAGTACTTGAAGTATGTGTGTTTAAAGAGTGTTTAAAGAGTAAGAAATGGAGAGAATACTTGGAGTTCTTGTGTGTGAGTATTATGAGAGTGAAGGTAAGTTAAATAGCTGATATGAATGAGTAAAAAGAGTGTTAAAAGTCGTGGTTCATGTATATGGTTAAGAGACTTTGTCAAAATTTAGAATATAGCATAATAATGCAAACTAGAAGATAAATGTTGGTTCCCACAAGTCTCCATCATGTTTATCCTTGTCTTGTGACTCATAAGGCTGCTAATGAAGGTATTTCATATGCTCGAGAGACATATTAAATTAATGTGGCTAATATGTTATGATCCAAGTCGGGTCATACCCAATAACAAGCTTACCGACACCTTATACGTATTTGATCTTAACGATTGGATCATTAAACAAATACGCGACACTTAGATTTTAGAAAATCGGGTTTCTAAAATATTATCACTTGAGATAAATTATTTGGATAATTTATATATAATTGTTTATGGGTTTAAATAATTATATTGTGTTATATTTTATAAAAGGTTTTATAAAATATATAAGTAACAAAATAATACATAAGTTTATAACAAGTGAAATTCAGCTCCTTTTGGTGAATTCTGGCTGATTTTTCTGCTATCCAAGAGGGAGTTCTTGAGCTTATTTGGAAGCTTATTTTCAAGTGTCAAAAAATCCTAACCATTGTACAAGGTGTTGGTGTCAAGTTTGGGGTATAATCTCTTGAGGTTTCATCACTTTGAGGCTTGCATTCATCATCATCTTCATCATCATCTTGCAACTTTGAAAACAACCCTCAACTAGCTTGAGGAGGTATAATCTCTAAACCCACTCTTAGTTTGTAAGTATGTTTCACAACTTGATCCTATTTGGGATTTAACTTCAAATGGTTAAAGATTTACAAGTTTTAAAATGGAAATTTATACGCTTCCGCAAATCTTATTTCTTGAATGATTATAAGTATTATGAAACTTGTTATATCCCAACAATGGTATCTAGAGCCGAAGTTGTTGAAATATGCTTCGAGATGGTTATTAAACCCACTATAATTTTGCATTCTATGAACATGCATGAAGTAGAATGTAAAATTTTTGGTTTTGAGTGGTTTGTCATTTTGGCCAAAATCACTTGGGATTCTGCATTACGTGTTGCCGATCACTTGTGATTCTGTATTGCCGATCACTTGTGATTCTGTGTTGCAAATCACTTGTGATTATGTGTTACAGATCACTTGTGATTCTGTGTTTCCAATCACTTGTGATTCTGTATTGCCTATCACTTATGTTGATGATGTTCACAATCTAAGCCTTGACCTTGTGTTTGGTTGCATGTTTGGTTGATTTAATATTTATTCATTTGGTAGGTAATAATATTATTTTGGTGATGTAATTTATTCTATTTTGGTATGTAAAAATAGATTAGGTTGTAATTTCTTTTTCCTAAAAAAAAATGTATTAGGTTATATATTTTTTGTAAAAAGAAATTAAGATTCAAGATGATGAAGGAAGAACACAAGATGGAGCATATGGATGCAATATTAAGTGGGAGATTTTGAAAAATCTCTTACTTTGTGATCTAACCCTTTAGGTGACACTTGTTTTCGGCTAAACAAGTGTCCACCACCTTGGCTTGATTGTGAACATTGTTGTTATGCATGCTTGTATGATTATTGTGTTTGTATGTTTGGATGATACAAGTAAAATCACATGTTAACAACTTGCAAAATGACATTATAATTGGTTATATTAGAAACAACATAAGGACTTAATAAAATGGTTATTAAGAACAACAAAAGGATAACATATAAAATGGTTTAAACAAGTTTATTGGATATAAAACTTGACATGAAAAATGAATTTTCAAATGGACCACACACTAAATGCATGTTAGTGTATGGAAATTTGTTTTCTTAAACTAGAATAAAGAAAGCCTAAAATCCCTTTAAACTAAAACAAGGAAAACAAGTTTAATGCCATCCTTTTGTGGGACACTTGAACATAGTAGGGAACTCATAATGGGATAAAGATCACCTAACCGTTATGAGCTAACTAATATGGTTAAGGTAAAATTCGAATGCTTGTGGGATAAAGGTCACCTAACCACTTGTATGTTAATTTTACATGTTTACACAAGTAGGACGACTTGATTTGGGAATCATGAACTTAGGGTCACCGAAGCATGAGGAACAAATAGGCGTTGATGGGATAAATATGCCATGCAAAAGGATTCCATGATCCCATAATTTAGAAGTTGCAAATGGATTGCAATTGTCATATAAATGACTACCTAGCTAGATCAAATAACGGGATAAAGGTCACCTAACCGAAATTTGATTTACCGTTGGATTCTAATATTTAATAAGTCAATTAAGATTCATTAAAGGGTATTGTTTATTAAATTTAAAATCAATACTTAAATAAACTTTGTTAAATTTTGTAGATGGCCACCAACAACAACAACAACAACATGCATAATGCACCACTTAACCTAAACAACCTATCATTAAGGTCTCTCCTCGAGAAAGACAAACTCAACCATACGAACTTTATGGATTGGTTCCGCAATCTTAGGATTGTTCTCAAACTCGAGGATAAAGCGTATGTGTTGGAAGACCCCATTCCCGATCAACCCGACGAGGATGATACAGAAGGCATGGCTTATTGGGATAAGTATTGCGCCGATTCGGTGCAAGTCGCTTGCCTAATGCTTGGGACTATGATACCCGAACTCCAAAAAGATTTCGAGCATCATAGTGCAGATGACATGATCACTCAATTGAAGGAGATGTTCCTTCAACAAGCTCGTGTCGAGCGCTTCGAAACGGTTCGAGTGCTACATGCATGTCATATGGATGACACCCAATCCGTTTCATCTTATGTCCTCAAGATGAAAAGCCTCATTGATCGGGCAAACCGTCTTAATCTTAACATATCTAATGAGCTAGCCACAGATCTTATCCTTAACTCCTTGTTAAAGAGGTTTGACCAATTTGTAATTAATTACAATATGAATGGGATGGATAAGACCATTGGCGAACTTCATGGCATGCTAAGGACGGCGGAAACTAGCATGGGTAAAAGGGCTTCACCCGTGCTAATGGTCAATGATGGTGGGTCCAAAGGTAATAATACCTCTAAGCCGAAGGCGGCTAAGAGGAAAGGACCCGCCCATCAAGGCAAGGGAAAGGGGAAGATGGTTACCCCAACCAAAAACAAGAACAAGAAGCAAAAGTTTACCGGACAAGCAAACCCCAAGGAAGATCCGTGCTTCGGTTGCGGTGAAAGGGGTCACTGGAAATGCAACTGTCCGGTCTACCCTAAGGAGTTGAAGGAAAAGAGGGATGCGGGGCAAACCTCAGGTAATATATATATGGTATATATAGAGCTTAGTATTACTTCTTCTAATACATGGGTATTAGACACTGGATGTGGAACTCACATTTGCAATTCTTTGCAGGGGTTCAAAAGAAGTAGCAAGAAAATGGGAACATCAAGTCTCTTTATGGGTAATGGAGCCAAAGTGCAAGTGAAGGCTCAAGGAGACTTTGTATTAAAGCTTCCAAGTGGTTTGGAACTTATGTTGAACAATGTTTTATATGCACCGGATTTATGTCGAAACATTATTTCAGTTTCCCGTTTAAAACAATGTGGGTTTTATCTTAATTTTGTTAATGATGATATCCATGTTTATTTAGATAATGTATTCTATTTTAAGGCTTCGCCTTCAAATGAAATTTATGAATTGGTTCATGATGATACATCATCTAGTAGCTCAATATACCATACTAGCACCAAGAAACTTAAAAGGGATTTGAGTGATTCGTACTTATGGCATTGTCGCCTTGGTCACATAAACAAGAATCGAATGCATACACTTCAAAAGAATGGCCTTTTGAAATCAAATAAACTAGACTCGTTTGATGTATGTGAATCTTGTTTACAAGGAAAAATGACTAAAGCACCTTTCAAAGGGACCTACGAAAGGGCAAAGGACTTATTGGGATTAATACATTCGGATGTATGCGGACCCTTTAAGCCCACAACTCGGAATGGTGAAAGATACTTCATTACTTTCATTTATGACTTCAGTCGTTTCGGATATGTCTACTTGTTAAGACATAAGGACGAAACTTTTGAAGCATTCAAAGAGTATCAAAACGAAGTACAAAATCAACTCAATAAGACAATCAAGGTACTTCGTACCGATAGGGGAGGTGAATACCTAAGCGAGGCTTTCCAAGATCATCTTAAAAGTTGTGGGATTATCTCGCAGCTCACTCCTCCTGGAACACCCCAACTAAATGGAGTTTCTGAAAGGAGGAACCGAACCCTAATGGATATGGTTCGATCTATGATGGCTAGAAGCTCGTTACCTCTATCATTCTGGGGTTATTGTCTATGCTCCGCGGCTCGTATTTTAAATATAGCCCCATCTAAGAAAGTGGAACGAACACCTCATGAGATGTGGTTTGGAAAACCTCCATCTCTATCATACTTAAAGGTATGGGGATGTAAAGCTTACCCTAAGCATTACGTCCCTAATAAGTTAAATGCTCGATCCACAAAGTGTATCTTCATAGGATATCCCAAGGATAATATGGGATATTATTTCTATGATCCCTCCGAACAGAATGTATTTGTTGCTCGGAAGGCTGAATTCCTTGAAACTAAGTTCCTAATGGAAGGTGATAGTGAAAGGAAGATAGATCTTGAGGAGGTTCGAGATCAAGTAGATGATACACAATTGGTTGATACTAGCACTCAACATGAAAATGTTGAGAATGATCAAGTGGTTGATCAAAGTATACAAGACGTTTGAAGATCAAGTAGGATTAGTAATCCTCCTGAGAGATATGGGTTTCTCATAGATGGTTGCTATGTGGTTGATTTGGATGAACCCACAAACTATAAAGATTCTTTATCAAGGATTGATAAAGACAAATGGCAGGAAGCCATGAACGCCGAGATGCAATCCATGTATGACAATCAAGTTTGGGAACTTGTTGCGCAACCTCCTAGCTCTAGGCTAGTTGATTGCAAATGGCTTTTCAAGAAGAAAACCGACATACATGGAAACTTGGATACATACAAAGCTAGACTTGTAGCAAAAGGTTTCACTCAAACTCAAGGGGTTGACTATGATGAAACTTTCTCGCCTGTGGCAATGCTAAAGTCTATTAGGATATTATTTGCCATTGCTGCTCATTATGACTATGAAATATGGCAAATGGATGTCAAAACCGCTTTCCTAAATGGATATCTTGAGGAAGATGTCTATATGGTACAGCCCGAAGGTTTTATTGATCTGAAATATCCTAAAAAGGTATGCAAGTTAAAGAAATCAATCTACGGATTGAAACAAGCATCTAGAATGTGGAATCATCGTTTTAATGAGGAGGCCAATAAATTTGGTTTCATTAAAAATGGTGATGAAGCTTGTGTATACAAGAAGGCTAGTGGGAGCACCATCATGTTCCTCGTACTATACATGGATGATATATTATTATTTGGGAATCATATTACCACAATGCAAGGAGTCAAAACTTGGCTTAAAAGTTGCTTCTCCATTAAGGACCTTGGAGAAGCACAATATATATTGGGGATAGGGATCTATAGGAATAGATCCAAGAAATTGATAGGTTTAAGTCAAAGTACATACATTGATAAAATCTTGAAAAGGTTCAAGATGGAAAACTCTAAGAAAGGTTTGGTACCTATTCAAAGAGGAACCGTTCTCAGTTCATCTCAGTGTCCTACCATGAAAGATGAACAAGAGAGAATGAAGAATGTCCCATACGCATCTGCTATTGGGTCAATCATGTATGCAATGATATGTACTAGACCGGATGTGTCATGTGCTCTAAGCTTGACAAGTAGATACCAGAATAACCCAGGAAACAGTCATTGGATTGCGGTTAAAAGTATATTGAAATATCTTAGAAGGACTAAGGATATGTTTCTAATATATGGGTCTGGTGAGGAGGAACTCACGGTAAAAGGTTACGTGGATGTGAGTTTTCAAACTGATCGAGATGATTCTCGATGTCAATCTGGTTATGTCTTCATGCTAAATGGAGGCACGGTCTCTTGGAAGAGTTCAAAGCAAGATGTTGTTGCTTTATCCACTACAGAGTCGGAGTACATCGCCGCCTCATTGGAAGCTCAGGAAGCTGCATGGATGAAGAAATTCATCGACGACTTAGGAGTGGTCCCTACCATTCAGGACCCTCTTGAGATCTTTTGTGACAACGAAGGTGCGATTGCTCAAATCAAAGAACCTCGTGCTCATCAAAATACACGTCACATTGAGCGGAGATTCAACTACATCAGGGATGAGGTTGAAAAGGGAAAGATATGTATTCACAAAGTTCACACAGATCATAATATTGCGGATCCACTCACGAAGCTTTTACATGGGCCAAAACATGAAGGCCATGTTTGTGCATTAGGACTTCGATATTCTAGTGATTGGAAATGATCTATTTTATGTATTGTAACGGAACGAATTAGTTCAAACTCATTAATATAATTATGGTATTAATTAATTTTGAGACATGTTCCAATTTTGCATATTTTATCCATGAATAAATAATTATTCTAAATTCCGTAGTTGATCACATTTGTGGGAACAAGTATGAGGTCTAGACTATTATGAACTTGGATTAGTTAACATTCAAATGGTGAATGTGGGGCAAGGTTGCAACCAAGGTTCATAGATATTTGTGGGATACAAATATTGGAAGACCCGCTCTCAAGATTTACTATATGGAGCTTTTGTGGTTGATCACATGTAATCTTCAGTAAAGGCGAATATCATAGTATCCTCTGACCCGAGATACATATTGGGTCCTAATGTTCACCGAGTATTATGCCTTGATTCCTTCCTTCGCTATTCTGAAATATGGTAGTACATAAGGAAGAGCTCAGGTGTAATACAAAGTGTGTATCTAGGACGTATGTAGTCAAGATGTAATTTGTCCCTCTTATTCGTTGAGAGTCAGATGTCTAAGGCCTGATAAAGTTAAATCTATAAGAGAGTGGTCACTCTGTATCTCTTGGATTTAACATGACATATAGGATGAAAGGATATAAGGAAAAGATTCACCTATATATCAGTTCAAGTAGGGAGCTCAAAAGGGATGATGTTATTGAATGGCACAAAGTCATAACATATTGGGGGTGATGGACGGTCGTTAGGTGGTATCCATCACTTGCATTAATTTCTTATGTTTCTCGTGCAAGTGGGAGATTGAAGGTATTTCATATGCCCGAGAGACATATTAAATTAATGTGGCTAATATGTTATGATCCAAGTCGGGTCATACCCAATAACAAGCTTACCGACACCTTATACGTATTTGATCTTAACGATTGGATCATTAAACAAATACGTGACACTTAGATTTTAGAAAATCGGGTTTCTAAAATATTATCACTTGAGATAAATTATTTGGATAATTTATATATAATTCTTTATGGGTTTAAATAATTATATTGTGTTATATTTTATAAAAGGTTTTATAAAATATATAAGTAACAAAATAATACATAAGTTTATAACAAGTTTATAAACTTTTATAAACTTACAAGTATTATTATTAAACATTATAAGTGTGCAGATTTTGGGACTCCAAGGAGACACCCCATGCTTATTTTGGTTACTTTAAAGTTGACACAACTCCTAAGGAACATGCCTAACTAGTTTACCAAGGCTTGACTCAAGTGGTACAAAAAATACACAAAAAATAGCAAGTGAAATTCAGCTCCTTTTGCTAAATTCTGGCTGATTTTTCTGTTGTCCAAGAGGGAGTTCTTGAGCTTATTTGGAAGCTTATTTTCAAGTGTCAAAAAATCCTAACCATTGTACAAGGTGTTGGTGTCAAGTTTGGGGTATAATCTCTTGAGGTTTCATCACTTTAAGGCTTACATTCATCATCATCTTCATCATCATCTTGCAACTTTGAAAACAACCCTCAACTAGCTTGAGGAGTTATAATCTCTAAACCCACTCTTAGTTTGTAAGTATGTTTCACAACTTGATCCTATTTGGGATTTAACTTTAAATGGTTAAAGATTTACAAGTTTTAAAATGGAAATTTATACGCTTCCGCAAATCTTATTTCTTGAATGATTATAAGTATTATGAAACTTGTTATATCCCAATAGCTAAGGAGGCTATAATTGATATTTCATATTGGTATATACTCATAGTATTTAAGTATGGAAGCTGGGTATGATACGGGTATAAATATCGAATGAATACGAATAGAATTCTTGATGGAATTGAATGAGATTATGGTATTTCATCCATTTTAGGTTTTATCAATTTTATAACAACTATCTCCAACATGCGTGGACCTGGAATGACTATGCATAGATCACCCCTATTTGTGTGGTTCGTTCTAGTGACAACATTCCCACTTTTATTATCACTTCCGGTACTGGCAGCGGCAATTACCATGTTATTAACCGACCGATAGCGTACAAGTACCGTGAGGGAAAGGTGAAAAGAACCCTATTTAGGGAGTGCAATAGAGAACCTGAGATCCAATGCGAACAATCAGTCGAAGGAGCGGAGCTTAGAGCCTTGACTTTCTATATTAGTCAAGCGCACTCACTCTAACGGCGTACCTTTTGCATGATGGGTCAGCGAGGAAATGGGAACAGTGTCTTAAGCCATTAGGTGTAGGCTCTTTCCAGAGGTGTAATCTTCTAGTCAGAAAGGAGATATGACTGAAACTACAGCACGCAATCATTTAGTTTCACATATTCGAGAAAGGAACTCAAACCAAGAGAATAGAGCTCCCCTTTCTCATGCATTCCCCTTGTTCACATCGTCCTTAGAACAAGGCTATGCTACGGCCTTTGATGAGGATGCCGTGGTGGAGTTGAGTATAAGTATGTTAGTATATATGTTTAAGTCCTTCAAAAGTGTATTAATACATATTAATACAATACATACATTTTAATTTAGAAGTTATTACAACGTTAATCGTTATATATATATATATATATATATATATATATATATATATATATATATATATATATATATATATATATATATATATATATATATATATATATATATAATCTTGAAGTCTTTAAGTTAGTAATCTCATTTTATGTATATAACCAATTGTTATTATATGTAATGAGATACTTAAATATCATTTTATCAAATCATAAGTATATATATATCCATATATACATCATTATATAATTATTTCGAGTTATGACGTTCGTGAATCGTCAGACAAACTGGGTGGCCAAACATTTGTATAAAATTCATTTCAAATAACCAAATCTTAATGAGTTTGATTGCTTAACATGTTGGAAACATTAATTATGTAAATATTAATCTTCTATATATTAGCGGAAAAATCCGGGTCGTTACATTACACACCCGTTAAATTAAATTTCGTCCCGAAATTTAGAATTGTACCTAGTTAACGTGCGATATCGGGAAACAAATGTGGGTACTTCAGCATCATTTGGTCTTCTCGTTCCCAAGTAAATTCAGGTCCTCTACCAGCATTCCATCGAACCTTAACGATTGGTATCTTACTTTGTTTGAGTCGTTTGACCTCACGATCCATAATTTCGACGGGTTCTTCGACGAAATTTAGTTTCTCGTCAATCTTAATTTCGTCTAAAGGGATAATGAGATCTTCGGTAGCTAGGCATCTCTTCAGGTTCGAAACATGAAAGCTGTTGTGAATCTTTTCTAATTGTGGAGGTAGCTCAAGTCGATAGGCCACCGGCCCAATGCGTTTTTCAATCTTGAATGGCCCAATGTATCTTGGGCTCAATTTCCCCCGCTTTCCAAAACGAATAACACCTTTTCAAGGTGATACCTTAATCATAACCATATCACCCTCCTCAACCCCTAAAGGTTTTCTCCTAACATCTGCATAGCTCTTTTGTCGACTCCGGGCTGTTTTCAATCGTTGCTGAATCTGAATGATTTTATCAGTGGTTTCTTGGATAATTTCTGGACATGTAATCTGTTTATCCCCCACATCACTCCAACAAATTGAAGACCTACACTTCCTACCATAAAGTGCCTCGAATGGTGCCGCCTCAATACTAGAATGGTAGATGTTGTTGTAGGAAAACTCAGCTAAAGGTAGATGTCGATCACAACTGCTTCCAAAATCAATAACACATGCTCGTAGCATGTCTTCGAGTGTCTGAATCGTCCTTTCACTCTGCCCATCAGTTTGTGGATGATAGGCAGTACTTAAATCTAGACGAGTTCCCAACGCTTCGTGTAATGCCTGCCAGAATCTAGAAGTAAATCTGCTATCACGATCAGAGATAATAGAGATTGGTATACCATGTCTAGAAACAACTTCTTTCAGGTATAATCGTGCTAATTTCTCTATACCATCCTCTTCTTTTATTGGTAGAAAGTGTGCTGACTTAGTAAGACGATCGACTATTACCCAAATCATATCATAACCACCTGTGGTTCTCGGTAACTTAGCAATGAAATCCATGGTAATGTTTTCCCATTTCCATTCTGGGATTTCAGGTTGTTGGAATAGACCCGATGGTTTCTGATGTTCAGCTTTGACTTTAGAACAAGTCAAACATGCTCCTACATATGTGGCTATATCGGCCTTCATTCCTGGCCACCAAAAGTTTCTCTTGGGGTCTTGGTACATTTTCCCCGCTCCGGGATGTATTGAATATCTGGTTTTATGTGCTTCATCTAGTACCACTTTCCGCAAATCCCCATTCTTTGGTACCCAAATTCTTTCAGCTAAATACCTGGTTCCGTCTTCCCGAATATTAAGCTGTTTTTCTAATCCTTTGGGTATTTCCTTTCCAAAAATTCCTTCCTTCAAAACCTCCTGTTGTGCCTCTTTTATTTGAGTAGTAAGATTAGTATGAATAATCATGTTCTTAGCTTTTACTCGAATAGGTTCTCTTTCCTTTCGACTCAAGGCATCGGCTACCACATTCGCTTTCCCCGGGTGGTAACGGATTTCACAATCATAATCATTTAACAGCTCAACCCACCTACGCTGCCTCATATTTAGTTGCTTTTGATTTAAAATATGTTGGAGACTTTTGTGGTCGGTGTATACAATAAACTTGACCCCATATAGATAATATCTCCACATCTTTAATGCAAAAACAACGGTGCCCAATTCCAGATCATGTGTGGTGTAGTTTTGTTCATGAATTTTGAGTTGTCGAGAAGCATATGCAATCACCTTCTTCCGTTGCATAAGAACACACCCAAAACCCATTTTTGATGCGTCGCAGTAGATAACAACATCTTCCATTCCGTCAGGTAACGATAAAATAGGTGCCGTAGTCAACTTCTTTTTCAACATTTGGAAGGCACCCTCTTGTTCGGAAGTCCATTCATACTTTTTCCCCTTGTGTGTCAAGGAAGTTAAAGGTTTGGCTACTCGGGAGAAATCTTGAATAAATATCCTATAATAACCGGCTAAACCCAAAAATTGACGTATTTACGTTGGAGTTTTCGGGGTTTCCCAATTTTTGATGGCCTTTATCTTGGCGGGATCAACTTTAATTCCATTACTACTGACTACGTGGCCAAGAAATTATACTTCATTTAACCAAAAAGCGCACTTAGAGAATTTTGCATAAAGTTGTTCTTTTCTTAACAACTCTAATACAAGTCTCAAGTGTTGTTCGTGTTCTTGGTTATTCTTCGAATAGATAAGAATGTCATCAATAAAGACAATAACAAACTTATCTAAATATGGACTACATACTCGGTGCATGAGATCTATGAAAACTGCGGGTGCATTGGTTAGACCGAATGGCATAACCATGAATTTGTAATGGCCATAACGAGTTTTGAAGGCTGTTTTTGGTATATGGGCTTCTTTAACCCTCAGTTGATGATAACCCGATCTTAAGTCGATTTTGGAGTATACGCTCGAACCTTGGAGTTTATCAAATAGGTCGTCGATTCGGGGTAAAGGGTATCGGTTTTTGATGGTTACTTTGTTCAGCTTACGGTAATCGATACACATGCGAAAAGACCCATCTTTCTTTTTAACGAACAAAATTGGAGCTCCCCATGGTGACGTACTCGGTCGGATAAAACCACGTTCTAATAATTCTTATAGCTGACTTTGTAATTCTTTCATTTCGGTGGGCGAAAGTCTATATGGAGCACGAGCTATTGGTGCGGCTCCTGGTACAAGATCTATTTGAAATTCAACGGATCGGTGTGGAGGTAGTCCCGGTAATTCGTCCGAAAACACCTCAGGAAATTCTCTTACAGCAGGAACGTCATCGATTTTCTTTTCTTCTTTTTCAACCTTCTCGACGTGTGCTAGTATGGCATAGCAACCTTTTCTTATTAGTTTGCGCGCCTTTAAACTACTAATCAGAGTTAATTTGGCATTACCGTTTTCTCCGTACACCATTAAGGGTAACCCGTTTTCTCTCGGAATGCGAATCGCCTTCTCATGACAAACAACTTCGGCTTTCACCTTGGACATCCAGTCCATTCCAATAATTATGTCGAAGCTTCCAAATTCCACCGGTATTAAATCAATTGAAAACGTTTCGCTAACTAAACTAATTTTTCGATTTCGGAAAATTTTATCAACGTTAATTAGTTTACCGTTTGCTACTTCAACTATACACTTTTTATCCAAAGGCGTTAACGGGCAATTTAATTTGGCACAAAATTCTCTACTCATATAACTTCTATCGGCACCCGAATCAAATAAAACATAAGCAGGTGTATTGTTGATAAGAAACGTACCCGTAACAAGCTCCGGGTCTTCCTGTACTTTCTCCCCATTAATGTTGAAGGCTCTCCTACGGCCTTGCCTATTTCCATTCCTGCACTGGTTTATGGTATGGCCCGATTTTCCACATCCATAGCAAACAACGCCGTTATTATTTGTTCCGGCATTATTTACTCCTTTGTTTCTATTTGGTCCGTAGACTTCACACTTTTCCGTAATATGGCCATTCCTATTACACTTGGTACATAATTCTCTACAAAACCATTCCGGATGAAACGTATCACACCTGGGGCATATAGTTCTTTGCCTTTTGTTGTTGTTGTTGTTATTGTTGTTAGGGTTATTGTTGTTGAGTCGTTTGTTGTTGTTATTGTTGTGATTGGGATTGTTGTTGTTGTTATTATTATTGGGATGGTTGTTGCGGTTATTGTTACGATTTTTGTTGCAATTATTGTTGTTGTTGGGGTAGTTGTGATTGTTGTTGTAGTTGTTGTTTTGATTATTGTTGTTGTACTGGTGACCCTGATCACTGCTTTCCTCCCACTTTCTTTTTCCCTGTTTCATTATGGCCTCCTCGGCCGCTTCTTTCTTTATCCTTCCTGTAATTTGGCTTATCAATTTGTGGGCTATACGGCTCTCTTTCTGCATTGTTGCAGGGTCGTTAGCACCTACATGCTCTTGGATTCGTTCCGGCAACCCTTTTATGAATGCTTCAATTTTTGCTTCTTCGTCCTTAAATGCTCCAGGACACATTAAAGCCAGTTCATTGAAACGTCACTCGTAGGTAGTGACATCTAACCCTTGGGTTGTCAGTGCTTTAAGTTCTGCCTTGAGCTTGTTGATTTTGGTTCTGGGACGGTACTCTTCCGTCATCATGTGCTTGAAAGCGGACCATGGAAGTGCGTAGGCGGTATTTTGTCCTACGTAATCCATGTAGGTATTCCACCATGTCAAAGCAGTACCCCTAAAAGTATGTGTGGCATACTTAACTTTATCCTCTTCTGCACAGTTGCTGATTGCGAACACGGCTTCAACCTTCTCTGTCCACCGCTTTAGTCCAACGGGTCCTTCAGTTCCTTCAAACTCATTGGGTTTGCAGGCCATAAAAGCTTTGTAGGAACATCCTACCCGGTTGCAATTGTTTCCTCCACTGCTGGAACCTGATTGGTTATTCTTGTTAATTGCATTCACCACTACAGCCATATTTGTGAAGGTATTTCATATGCCCGAGAGACATATTAAATTAATGTGGCTAATATGTTATGATCCAAGTCGGGTCATACCCAATAACAAACTTACCAACACCTTATAAGTATTTAATCTTAACGAATGGATCGTTAAATAAATACGCGACACTTGGATTTTAGAAAATGGGTTTTCTAAAATGTAATCACTTGAGATAAATTATTAGGATAATTTATATATAATTATTTATAGGTTTAAATAGTTATGTTGTGTTATATTTTATAAATTGGTTTATAAAATAAAAATAACTTAACAAATGCATTATACTTTATACAAGTTTTATATAAATGCATGCTAATATTATTACAAGTTTTATAAATTACAAAACTTGTTATAATATATACAATGGTGGGCAGATTTTAGGACTCCAAGAAGTCCATCCCATGCTTATTCCTTGTTACTTTTAATAACACATTCCCTCATGTACATGCTTGTCCAATGAACCAAGCATTTGACTCAAGAAAACCTCTCACAAGTCCAAAAAACTCTCTGAATTTTTCTGGACAGCATGCTGGACGATTTCTAACGGCAAAAGGGAGAGGTTTTAGCTTGTTAATATAGCTCATTACTTCCATGTTCAATATGCATATGTACCAAGGCTTTCAAAGACCAACACATGCATTCAAAACATATCAAAAACACACTTGAAATCTGCTGTTTTTCAGCTCATTCTGGCCGAAAATATTCAGCTCACAAAGAAGGGTCTTTGGTTCATTTTCAAGTTCATTTAAAGTGTCATTAAATCGTAACCAAAAGCTAGGGTGTTGGTGCATAATTTTGGGGTATAACAACTTGAGGTTTCATACTTTTGGAGCTCCATTCTTCATCATCATCTTCATCATTTTTCTTACCTCCTAACTTGGAGTAGGTACATCCCTTTAAACTAGCTCTTTTACATTTAAGCATATTTTCTAGACTTGATCTATTATGGATTTCATATTAAATGGTTAAACATATTGAAAGTTTTTCATGATAAATTGCTTCCGCTTTAATCTTGTAACATGCATGTTTATGAAACTTGTTAATATGATGAATTCCAACAATGAAATCTAGAGCCGAGGTCATAGAAATATGCTTCTTGTATTTGGCTTTAAAACCCATTTTGATTACATTCTAGTAACATGCATGAAATTAGAATGTAAAAATTTTGGGTTTTGGATGGGGGGTATTTTTTGGCCAAAATTTTGGGGTTCCAAAATGGGTTTGGAACTTCAAATTTAGTCATGTTTTGTTGTTTGTTGTTGTTCACAATCAAGCCTAGACCTTGTGTTTGAATAGTTGTATGTTGTGGTTGTATTATTCATTCTTATGGTTTGTAATAATTATTCATTCATTTGGTTTGTAAAGTTTATAATAATTTTATTATTTTGGTGATGTAATTTATTCTATTTTGGTATGTAAAAATAGATTAGGTTGTAATTTCTTTTTCCAAAAAAAAAAATGTATTAGGTTATATATTTTTTGTAAAAAGAAATGAAGATTCAAGATGATGAAGGAAGAACACAAGATGGAGCATATGGATGCAAGATTAAGTGGGAGATTTTGAAAAATCTCTTACTTTGTGATCTAACCCTTTAGGTGACACTTGTTTTCGGCTAAACAAGTGTCCACCACCTTGGCTTGATTGTGAACATTGTTGTTATGGATGCTTGTATGATTATTGTGTTTGTATGTTTGGATGATACAAGTAAAATCATATGTTAACAACTTGCAAAATGACATTATAATTGGTTATATTAGAAACAACATAAGGACTTAATAAAATGGTTATTGAGAACAACAAAAGGATAACATATAAAATGGTTTATACAAGTTTATTGGATATAAAACTTGACATGAAAAATGAATTTTCAAATGGACCACACACTAAATGCATGTTAGTGTATGGAAATTTGTTTTCTTAAACAAGAATAAAGAAAGCCTAAAATCCCTTTAAACTAAAACAAGGAAAACAAGTTTAATGCCATCCTTTTGTGGGACACTTGAACATAGTAGGGAACTCATAATGGGATAAAGGTCACCTAAACGTTATGAGCTAACTAATATGGTTAAGGTAAAATTCGCATGCTTGTGGGATAAAGGTCACCTAACCACTTGTATGTTAATTTTACATGTTTACACAAGTAGGATGACTTGATTTGGGAATCATGAACTTAGGGTCACCGAAGCATGAGGAACAAATAGGCGTTGATGGGATAAATATTCCATGCAAAAGGATTGCATGATCCCATAATTTAGAAGTTGCAAATCGATTGCAATTGTCATATAAATGACTACCTAGCTAAATCAAATAACGGGATAAAGGTCACCTAACCGAAATTTGATTTACCGTTGGATTCTAATATTTAATAAGTCAATTAAGATTCATTAAAGGGTATTGTTTATTAAATTTAAAATCAATACTTAAATGAACTTTGTTAAATTTTGTAGATGGCCGCCAACAACAACAACAACATGCAAAATGCACCACTTAACCTAAACAACCTATCGTTAAGGTCTCTCCTCGAGAAAGACAAACTCAACCATACGAACTTTATGGATTGGTTCTGCAATCTTAGGATTGTCCTCAAACTCGAGGATAAAGCGTATGTGTTGGAAGACCCCATTCCCGATCAACCCGACGAGGATGATACTGAAGGCATGGCTTATTGGGATAAGTATTGCGCCGATGCGGTGCAAGTCGCTTGCCTAATGCTTGTTACTATGACACCCGAACTCCAAAAAATTTTTGAGCATCATAGTGCATATGACATGATCACTCAACTGAAGGAGATGTTCCTTCAACAAGCTCGTGTCGAGCGCTTCGAAACTGTTCAAGCGCTACATGCATGTCGTATGGATGACACCCAATCCGTTTCATCTTATGTCCTCAAGATGAAAAGCCTCATTGATCGAGCAAACCGTCTTAATCTTAACATATCTAATGAGCTAGCCACGGATCTTATCCTTAACTCCTTGTCAAAGAGGTTTGACCAATTTGTAATTAATTACAATATGAATGGTATGGATAAGACCATTGGCGAACTTCATGGCATGCTAAGGACGTCAGAAACTAGCATGGTTAAAAGGGCTTCACCCGTGCTAATGGTCAATGATGGTGGGTCCAAAGGTAATAATACCTCTAAGCCAAAGGCGGCTAAGAGGAAAGGACCCGCCCATCAAGGCAAGGTAAAGGGGAAGATGGTTACCCCAACCAAAAACAAGAACAAGAAGCAAAAGTTTTCCGGACAAGCAAACTCCAAGGAAGACCCGTGCTTCGGTTGTGGTGAAATGGGTCACTGGAAACACAACTGCCGGGTCTACCTTAAGGAGTTGAAGGAAAAGAGGGATGCGGGGCAAACCTCGGGTAATATATATATATATGGTATATATAGAGCTTAGTATTACTTCTTCTAATACATGGGTATTAGACACTGGATGTGGAACTCACATTTGCAATTCTTTGCAGGGGTTCAAAAGAAGTAGCAAGCAAACGGGAACATCAAGTCTCTTTATGGGTAATGGAGCCAAAGTGCAAGTGAAGGCTCAAGGAGACTTTGTATTAAAGCTTCCAAGTGGTTTGGAACTTATGTTGAACAATGTTTATATGCACCGGATTTATGTCGAAACATTATTTCAGTTTCCCGTTTAAAACAATGTGGGTTTTATCTTAATTTTGTTAATGATGATATCCATGTTTATTTAGATAATGTATTCTATTTTAAGGCTTCGCCTTCAAATGGAATTTATGAATTGGTTCATGATGATACATCATCTAGTAGCTCAATATACCATACTAGCACCAAGAAACTCAAAAGGGATTTGAGTGATTCCTACTTATGGCATTGTCGCCTTGGTCACATAAACAAGAATCGAATGCATACACTTCAAAAGAATGGCCTTTTGAAATCAAATAAACTAGACTCGTTTGATGTATGTGAATCTTGTTAACAAGGCAAAATGACTAAAGCACCTTTCAAAGGGACCTACGAAAGGGCTAAGGACTTATTGGGATTAATACATTCGAATGTATGCGGACCCTTTAAGCCCATAACTCGAAATGGTGAAAGATACTTCGTTACTTTCATTGATGACTTTAGTCGTTTCGGATATGTCTACTTGTTAAGACATAAGGACGAAACTTTTGAAGCATTCAAAGAGTATCAAAACGAAGTACAAAATCAACTCAATAAGACAATCAAGGTACTTCATACTGATAGAGGAGATGAATACCTAAGCGAGGCTTTCCAAGATCATCTTAAAAGTTGTGGGATTATCTCGCAGCTCACTCCTCCTGGAACACCCCAACTAAATGGAGTTTCTGAAAGGAGGAACCGAACCCTAATGGATATGGTTCGATCTATGATGGCTAGAAGCTCGTTACCTCTATCATTATGGGGTTATTGTCTATGCTCCGTGGCTCGTATTTTAAATATGGCCCCAACTAAGAAAGTGGAAGGAACACCTCATGAGATGTGGTTTGGAAAACCTCCATCTCTATCATACTTAAAGGTATGGGGATGTGAAGCTTACCCTAAGCGTTACGTCCCTAATAAGTTAAATGCTTGATCCACAAAGTGTATCTTCATAGGATATCCCAAGGATAATATGGGATATTATTTCTATGATCCCTCCGAACAGAATGTATTTGTTGCTCGGAAGGCTGAATTCCTTGAAACTAAGTTCCTAATGGAAGGTGATAGTGAAAGGAAGATAGATCTTGAGGAGGTTCGAGATCAAGTAGATGATACACAATTGGTTGATAGTAGCACTCAACATGAAAATGTTGAGAATGATCAAGTGGTTGATCAAAGTATACAAGACGTTCGAAGATCAAGTAGGATTAGTAATCCTCCTGAGAGATATGGATTTCTCATAGATGGTTGCTATGTGGTTGATTTGGATGAACCCACAAACTACAAAGATGCTTTATCAAGGATTGATAAAGACAAATGGCAGGAAGCCATGAATGCCGAGATGCAATCCATGTATGACAACCAAGTTTGGGAACTTGTTGCGCAACCTCCTAGCTCTAGGCTAGTTGATTGCAAATGGCTTTTCAAGAAGAAAACCGACATACATGGAAACTTGGATACATACAAAGCTAGACTTGTAGCAAAAGGTTTCACTCAAACTCAAGGGGTTGACTATGATGAAACTTTCTCGCCTGTAGCAATGCTAAAGTCTATTAGGATATTATTTGCCATTGCTGCTCATTATGACTATGAAATATGGTAAATGGATGTCAAAACCGCTTTCCTAAATGGATATCTTGAGGAAGATGTCTATATGGTACAGCTCGAAGGTTTTGTTGATCCGAAATATCCTAAAAAGGTATGCAAGTTAAAGAAATCAATCTACGGATTGAAACAAGCATCTAGAATGTGGAATCATCGTTTTAATGAGGAGGCCAATAAATTTGCCTTCATTAAAAATGGTGATGAAGCTTGTGTATACAAGAAGGCTAGTGGGAGCACCATCATGTTCCTAGTACTTTACGTGGATGATATATTGTTATTTGGGAATGATATTACCACAATGCAAGGAGTCAAAACTTGGCTTAAAAGTTGCTTCTCCATTAAGGACCTTGGAGAAGCACAATATATATTGGGGATAGGGATCTATAGGAATAGATCCAAGAAATTGATAGGTTTAAGTCAAAGTACATACATTGATAAAATCTTGAAAAGGTTCAAAATGGAAAACTCTAAGAAAGGTTTGGTACCTATTCAAAGAGGAACCATTCTCAGTTCATCTCAGTATCCTACCACGAAAGATGAATAAGAGAGAATGAAGAATGTCCCATACGCATCTGCTATTGGGTCAATCATGTATGCAATGATATGTACTAGACCGGATGTGTCATGTGCTCTAAGCTTGACAAGTAGATACCAGAATAACCCAGGAAACAGTCACTGGATTGCGGTTAAAAGTATATTGAAATACCTTAGAAGGACAAAGGATATGTTTCTAATATATGGGTCTGGTGAGGAGGAACTCGCGGAAAAAGGTTACGTGGATGCAAGTTTTCAAACTGATCGAGATGATTCTCGATCACAATCCGGTTATGTCTTCATGCTAAATGGAGGCGCGGTCTCTTGGAAGAGTTCAAAGCAAGATGTTGTTGCTTTATCCACTACAGAGTCAGAGTACATCGCCGCCTCATTGGCAGCTCGGGAAGCTGCATGGATGAAGAAATTCATCGATGACTTAGGAGTGGTCCCTACCATTCAGGACCCTCTTGAGATCTATTGTGACAACGAAGGTGCGATTGCTCAAATCAAAGAACATCGTGCTCATCAAAAGACACATCACATTGAGCAGAGATTCAACTACATCAGGGATGAGGTTGAAAAGGGAAAGATATGTATTCACAAAGTTCACACAGATCATAACATTGCGGATCCACTCACGAAGCTTTTACATGGGCCAAAACATGAAGGCCATGTTTGTGCATTAGGGCTTCGATATTCTAATGATTGGAAATGATCTATTTTATGTATTGTAACGGAATGAATTAGTTCAAACTCATTAATATAATTATGGTATTAATTTATTTTGAGACATGTTCCAATTTTGCATATTTTATCCATGAATAAATAATTATTCTAAATTCCGTAGTTGATCACATTTGTGGGAACAAGTGTAAGGTCTAGACTATTATGAACTTGGATTAGTTAACATTCAAATGGTGAATGTGGGGCAAGGTTGCAACCAAGGTTCATAGATATTTGTGGGATACAAATATTGGAAGACCCGCTCTCAAGATTTACTGTATGGAGCCTTTGTGGTTGATCACATGTAATCTTGAGTAAAGGCGAATATCATAGTATCCTCTAACCTGAGATACATATTGGGTCCTAATATTCACCGAGTATTATGCCTTGATTCCTTCCTTCGCTATTCTGAAATATGGTAGTACATAAGGAAGAGCTCAGGTGTAATACAAAGTGTGTATCTAGGATGTATGTAGTCAAGATGGAATTTGTCCCTCTTATTCGTTGAGAGTCAGATGTCTAAGGCCTGATAAAGTTAAATCTATAAGAGAGTGGTCACTCTGTATCTCTTGGATTTAACATGACATCGAGGATGAAAGGATATAATGAAAAGATTCACCTATATATCAGTTCGAGTAGGGAGCTCAAAAGGGATGATGTTATTGAATGGCACAAAGTAATAACATATTGGGGGTGATGGACTGTCGTTAGGTGGTATCCATCACTTGCATTAATTTCTTATGTTTCTCGTGCAAGTGGGAGATTGAAGGTATTTCATATGCCCGAGAGACATATTAAATTAATGTGGCTAATATGTTATGATCTAAGTCGGGTCATACCCAATAACAAACTTACCGACACCTTATAAGTATTTAATCTTAACGAATGGATCGTTAAATAAATACGCAACACTTGGATTTTAGAAAATGGGTTTTCTAAAATGTAATCACTTGAGATAAATTATTAGGATAATTTATATATAATTATTTATAGGTTTAAATAGTTATGTTGTGTTATATTTTATAATTTGGTTTATAAAATAAAAGTAACTTAACAAATGCATTATAATTTATACAAGTTTTATATAAATGCATGCTAATATTATTAAAAGTTTTATAAATTACAAAACTTCTTATAATATATACAATGGTGGGTAGATTTTGGGACTCCAAGAAGTCCATTCCATGCTTATTCCTTGTTACTTTTAATAACACATTCCCTCATGTGCATGCTAGTTCAATGAACCAAGCATTTGACTCAAGAAAACCTCTCACAAGTCCAAAAAACTCTCTGAATTTTTCTGGACAGCATGCTGGACGATTTCTAACAGCAAAAGGGAGAGGTTTTAGCTTGGTAATATAGCTCATTACTTCCATGTTCAAGATGCATATGTACCAAGGCTTTCAAAGACCAACACATGCATTCAAAACATATCAAAAACACACTTGAAATCTGCTGTTTTTCAGCTCATTCTGGCCAAAAATATTCAGCTCACAAAGAAGGGTCTTTTGTTCATTTTCAAGTTCATTTAAAGTGTCATTAAATCCTAACCAAAAGCTAGGGTGTTGGTGCATAAGTTTGGGGTATAACAACTTGAGGTTTCATACTTTTGGAGCTCCATTCTTCATCATCATCTTCATCATTTTTCTTACCTCCTAACTTGGAGTAGGTACATCCCTTTAAACTAGCTCTTTTACATTTAAGCATATTTTCTAGACTTGATCTATTATGGAATTCATATTAAATGGTTAAACATATTGAAAGTTTTTCATGATAAATTGCTTCCGCTTTAATCTTGTAACATGCATGTTTATGAAACTTGTTAATATGATGAATTCCAACAATTTGCAGCGAAAGCTTGAAGTTCTTCTGTGTTCAATTGTTGTTGTCTAGTAGCTGGAGGAGCCATTTCCTTCAAAAATAGCCGACTGAGTTAATCATATAGAATTTTAGAAGTACCCAAAAAGTATTTTGTAGCTTAATATGAACTTATTATTATAAAAGCCTTTTCTTCATATTAGCATTTTATAACTATAATAATGTTCATACTTAGCAGCTAACACACAAATTAACTACTAAAATTCTAATATGAAAAACTACGGTAAGTTATTACGTTACTACGTAATAATAAGTTGTAATAATAATAATAAACCTTCCATGCTTATTCTTATTATTATACAATCATAAGGAAAATTACATTGCGGATTTTCTTACAAACTTAAACACACAATATAATACATATTATACAATGCATGGAATACAGATAGCTGCCGATGGTTCAAGAACGGCGAGATTTCTTAGATGTTGAAGTTGTTTCTTTCTCGGCCAAATGTTTGGATTTTTGTTTGGATATTTCTTTTTTCAATTCCTCCCAATTGGTTCTTTCGGCTAATTGTTTGGGAGCAAAACCAACAGTCATTATACGAGCGATCATTTTATAAACTGGTCTCTTAGGTGGTTCAGGTGGATGATCACAAACATTTTGGGTCATAATAGGTTCATCGAGTTTGGGATCGGGTATAACAGCCAAAGATTTTTCCAAATCACGTTGTGGTTCGGTAATTTCCACAACTTCTTCAGGATCCTCTTCCTCGGGTTCCTCTTTGGGATCTTCTTCTGGAACCTCTACTGGCAATTGTGAATCTTCCCAATTTTTCCAACAATTTTCCACTTTAATGGTAGCACCAAAAGTTAACTTTTCCGTTAGTTCATAAGTCGTATGCTTTGACTCAGCCTCCGAATCACTTGATAAGTAAATGAAATCTGAATCACTAGAGATGCTTATATGATCGGATGAAGTCATCTATCACATAATAGCAGGCACGTTAAGAGAATGATATATCATATAATATTTATATGTTAATAATCTTATGTTTCCAACAATTATATTAAGCAATCATTTTTAAAATAATTATGGTCGAAGTCCAGACTCACTAATGCATCAAAAATCAGTTAGATACACTAATGAAAATTTTTTTGATTCTCTAAGACCAACGCTCGGATACCAACTGAAATGCCCCATTCATATTAATTATAAACGTTTCATATTAATTGGTTTCTTTGTGAGGTTTTGACCTCTATATGAGACGTTTTTCAAATCTTGCATTTGTTTTTAAAAACAACCATAACCTTTATTATTGAATAAAGGTCTTAATGACATAATTTAGATTGTCTATCAAAGACAATCTCCTCAAATAAATAAGTTTTTACACAACCCATTACAATATGATCAAATATATTACAACAAATACTCCGAATGCAAGTTTAAACAATATAAACAATTATGCCGACTCCAAATCTTGACCTTGGGTTGGCATACGATAGCGGAAGTGTTTTTAATATTCACCTGAGAATAAACATGTTTAAAACGTCAACAAAAATGTTGGTGAGTCATAGGTTTAATTTCTATATAATAATCATAACATTTAATAAGTCACAAGATTTCATTTAATTAAATCATTCATACGATGAGTCGCCTGGTAACCGACCTTAACATAGAGCGCTTAAGATATCTGGCATCATACATTCCACTATTCAAATGTACGACAAGAACCCTTCGAAGTACTAAAGCATTTCCACTATTCGAAAATGGGGGTGGTTGGTGCCCGTAGATCTACCTTTAGGGTTCGCGTCAATTAGTGTTTTTCACTAATTCATAGGTTACCAAGCATAATAATAATAAGTACAGATATCCGGTATAACAAAACAGTCGTAGAATGTAGTTTCATGAATTTGTGCTTTTTTTGTAAAACATTTATAAATTTGCATATATTCTCATCCCAAAATAATTTAGATAGTAAAAATGGGACTATAACTCACTTGTGATGATTTCTGAATAGATAGTGATAAGACTTGGCCTTTTAACAAATTCACGAACCTAATAATAATATTCTTGTGTTAAGATATATATATATATATATATATATATATATATATATATATATATATATATATATATATATATATATATATATATATATATATATATATATATATATATATATATATATATATATATAATTAATATTCCATACTTATGATACTTGTAATAATTTTAATTGTCCATTGTTAGTAGTCCAACGTCCGTAGTCCAATAGTCTAATAGTCCAACAGTATAAATATATATATAAATATAAATGCGTATATTGTGTTAGAATTCACTAACACTATAATATATTGTCTTAATATAATAAGACACATAATATGTATATTGTCTGAAGCAATCCGCGACCCATTGTATACATGTCTCAGGCTCGATCACAACTCAAAGTATATATAATATTTTGGAATCCACTTCGACCCACAGCTAACTCGAAATTACTGCCAATGATGTCTTATAGTTCATTCCAATAATATATATAGAAGAAATCAAAATGATATGTCAAAACGCTGTATACGGATCCACGGTGATCAAGTCATATATATATATATATATATATATATATATATATATATATATATATATATATATATATATATATATATATATATATATATATATATATATATATATATATATATATATATGGTGTCTTACGATCTTTATTAAGACTATAATATATTGTCGAAGAACTTAATCACGACTATTATTAATTGTATTTCCATAAGTTCGGGAACAAGACATGTATAAATACATGTAGGATACAAGGTAAGTTAGCTAGGATAAGGTTAGCTTCCATTTTTATTAATCAAAACCGTAGCTAAAAACAAGCAAAAATATCCAATTTTGTTTTACCCATAATTTCTTCGTTACAAATCCGTTTTGAGTGATTCGAGTTGCCATGCTTTCGTATCGAACTCAACATTATTAATCTTAACATAAAAAGTATAAGTTTATAGTCGAAAATACAGCTTAGGTGTCAAATAAGAGAAGATAGTCATATCCGTCGTAAGAATGACATCTTGATGACCCTTTTGAAAAACATACTTCCACTTAGAGTTTAACCATGGATTTTGGATATATTTCATATCCATATAAAATAATATTTTTTACCAAAGTAAATCTTTTAATTCAATGTTTAAGATAGGTTTTTAAAATTAAACCCAAAACAGCCCCCGATGATCTATGACTGCGTATGTTCAGTTTTAAGGTGTTCTTCGTGTTTACAAGTTTTATATCCTTATGTTAGCTTGACATACTGTCATTATACATGTGTTGAAGTATTTTAAAAGTCAAGTTAGAAGGATTAAATTTGTTTGTGAACAAGTTTAGAATTAATCTAAACTATGTTCTTGTTGTTGTAAGTTATAAACTCATAATAAGATAGCTATATGGATATGAATCGAAAAAGATTATGAATAAGGTGACTACCTCAAATTAAATGAACAAAGTTGCTGAGAAAATAAGATGATAATCTTATGATCAAAGATATCCTTGATGGCTTGTAATCCTTGGAGTAGAATCATAGAATGAACAAAAGTTCGAATAAGATTTCTATCTTGAATTAAGATAGTTATAAGTATATGAATTGAACCAAAGCTTATATATGCTTCTTACTTTGATAAAGAGGAGTAGATGAGTTAGCAAAGTGTTCTTGAAGCTAGTTTATGATCAAAGTGATTGAAGATTTTCTAGTACTTGAAGTATGTGTGTTTAAAGAGTGTTTAAAGAGTAAGAAATGGAGAGAATACTTGGAGTTCTTGTGTGTGAGTATTATGAGAGTGAAGGTAAGTTAAATAACTGATATGAATGAGTAAAAAGAGTGTTAAAAGTTGTGGTTCATGTATATGGTTAAGAGACTTTATCAAAATTTGGAATATAGCATAATAATGCAAACTAGAAGTTAAATGTTGGTTCCCACAAGTCTCCATCATGTTTATCCTTGTCTTGTGACTCATAGGGCTTCTAAGGAGGCTATAATTGGTAATTCATATTGGTATATACTCATAGTATTTAGGTATGGAAGCTGGGTATGATACGGGTATAAATACCGAATGAATACGAATAGAATTCTTGATGGAATTGAATGAGATTATGAGTATAGCTATCTTTGTTGAGTATAAGTATGTTAGTATATATGTTTATGTCCTTCAAAAGTGTATTAATACATATTAATACAATACATATACATACATTTTAATTTAGAAGTTATTACAACGTTAATCGTTATATATATATATGTATATAATCTTGAAGTCTTTAAGTTAGTAATCTCATTTTATGTATATAACCAATTTTTATTATATGTAATGAGATACTTAAATATCATTTTATCAAATCATAAGTATATATATATCCATATATACATCATTATATAATTATTTCGAGTTATGACGTTCGTGAATCGTCAGACAAACTGGGTGGCCAAACATTTGTATAAAATTCATTTCAAATAACCAAATCTTAATAAGTTTGATTGCTTAACATGTTGGAAACATTAATTATGTAAATATTAAACTTCTATATATTAGCGGAAAAATCCGGGTCGTTACATTTCTAGACATCTTCAAGAACTTTCATGGTGTAAAAGCTTGATCTAGAGTATTAAATCACTCAATGATGACTATATAGCTACCATGATCTTGATGCTAGATCAGTAAACTTAAGATCTCTACATGTCCTATGTCTTAAAATGAATCTAAACTAAGAACTAAATGAAGCTAAACTAAGAACTAAAGTGATTAACTATATAAAACTGTTTTGTCTTTAAGCTGTCTAAACTTTTACTTGAAGTTCATGACCTAAACACCAACTTATGGTTGATCTCAGGAACTCATAAATTAGTATGATGTTCATATATATGTTTGAGAATTCTAGTAAAGATTTCATGATTTATCTCAAAGAAGAAGTCATTTTTAATTTTTATTTGGTGAGACATGTTCAGATTTAAAGCAATCTGACCAAGTGTCAAAAAATCATGTATAAATAAAAATATAAGATAGATCTTGAACTAAAGGCTTTTTATTTGAAAAATATACTAAATAAGGAAACCATGGATAGTTAAAACATCAAAAACCATTAAGAAATCATTGAGATATAGTCCCATCAAGTTGACATAAGATTTTATTGAAGTCAGAAATTGGTCTAAAACCTTATCTCTAAAGACAAGGTTAATGAAGACCTGAAGGTTATTACTTTTAAAAAAAGTACTTTTATATGTCCTAAGACTTCTGTAAAAATCTTGAGCCAAATAAATATGTTTTGCTATTTTTAAACTCACTAGCAACTTAAAGTGCAAAACTGAACTATTTGCACACTTGTAAAGAAGTTAACTTTTGACCAATTTCTATTTTGAGTTTCAACAACAACAACAACAACACTACTCAATTTCTATTTTGAGTTTAGAGGCTAAATTTACATAGTTACAAAATTTACTCAAAGACCTTTCCAGAGATAGTAATCTCACCTTAAATGGGTGTCTAGATTAATAGAAACACCTAAACTAATATTATGGTAAAACTAGTCAAAACAATCAACACTTAAAACTATGAATTATGTAATCTTTGAAACCGAGAATCGAAATGGACATGTAAGATCACTTGAGAACGGATCTTAGACTTAACCTAAATACAATATTATATAGTATGACCTAATAATATTCATTAGGTCTCAAGCTGGATCGCCGTAAACTATCTAAACTGCACTTTCCGAGCTTCGTACCGTATTGCATCAATTGTGAGTCTCATAGCCCCACTTTTTACTTGTTTTTTTACAATTATTTTATACCTGGGGTGAGAATACATGCTCTTTTTACTGATTTACATTATGGACACAAGTACTTAAACTTATTTATTTGCATGAGTTTCAACCACAAAGCCCTTAGCTCGATTGAGAGTAATTACTGGATTGTAAGTGCGAATCATATGGATAGATCTATCGGGTTTGACAACCCCACCCAGACAGATAACGGGTGCTTATTACTTCGTAACAATACACTTGGTTGAGTGTACACTTTTATAGGGTACTAATATGTATATTTGTATACACGTATGTTAAGCTTCGCATATTGAGTGCTCATGACTTATAAACTTTTTGGTGAACTATTTATACTTAAACTAAATCTTGTGATCCACTTTACACTACTTTATCTTTTGTGATAAACCTATGAACTCACCACCCATTGTGTTGACGCTTTAGCATGTTTATTCTCAGGTATTTATTGCTTCTGCTAGAACTTTGCTGTTGCTTAGAGGTCAAGACCAAGCACTAGAACCAGAGTTAACATCCGCATCAATGGCGATTTTGGCGGGGTGTTACAGCTGCATATTATCAGTAGCCTCATTTGGCAGAGGTTGTGTCTCTGGAAGAGAGGTAGTAGTGGGCTGGATATTATCAGTAGCCTCCTATGGAGGACGATGTGTCTCCGAAGCAGGAGAGGCGTCAGAGAGATGGAAGGAGCGGGAGAAGATATTCGAAGGAGGATCAAGAAAGTCATAAAAGGGAGGCTGATTCGGTGTCAGAGAGCTGAAAGGGAAATATGTCTCGTCAAAGGTGACAAGGCGAGACAGAACGAATTTATTTGTAGATAAGTCAAGGAAGCCGTATCCCCGATGGTTTGATGGATATCCGATAAAGATGTAGGGAGTGGATCGAGGCAAGAGTTCATTTTTGGTGTTAAGTTATGGTGGGGATAGCAAAGACACCCGAAGATGTGGAGATTGGTGTACATGGGTTTTGGTTTATAGAGACTGGTGTGTGGTTTTTTCATGATTAATGGTAGAAAAGGGGAGAATATTAAGAAGATGAGCGGCCATGTGGAAAGCTTCCACCAAATAGATTGGCAGAAGATGAGCTTGAAAGATAAGAGTGTGGATGAGGTTATTAATGGTGCATAGCATGCATTCGTACTTTTCATTTTGTTGAGATGTAAGAGGACAAGAGAATCGGAATTAAATGTCGTAGGTTTGTAGGAGTATATGGAAGGAGGTGTTATCGAATTCGCCACCATTGTCACATTGGAATGCTTTTATCTGTTGCTTAATATGAGTTTGTACAAAGGTGCAGAAATGGATGAATTTAGTTAGTGCTTCAGATTTATATCGTAATGAAAAAACCCATACATAATGTGTATAACGATCAAGAAAAATAAAATGGTATTTTAAACCACTAATGCTAGAAATAGGAGAAGTCAATAAATCAGAATGAATAATATCAAAAGGTGCATTTACATTAGTGCTAGACACAAAAAAGGGAGACGAACATTTTTGCCAAGTTGACATGCATGACACAAAACAGAGGACATAGTTTTATTGCAGATAATATCTTTATTGGAAAGAAGTTTGCGAAAAACATCACGCCCAGGATGACCAAGACGCTTTTGCTAGGTAACCAGACTAATAGTTAGAGCATGTTGTGGAGATGGCAAAGTGACAAGGTAGATATCCCAGGTGCTGTCACAACGGAGACGAAGACGACGTCAGATAATCCTTCACAGAAAATCCAAAAGGATCAAATTCAACAGAGACAATATTATCATGAGTAAATTGACAAACATAAATGAGATTTATTACAATATTTGGGGTAACTAGAACATTATGTAAGTGTAGGGGTTTGGGAACATTAGGTAACAAGCTATTTTCGGTATTGGTAACGGGAATAGCGTTCCCGTTACATATGCCGACTGACAGATTTTTGCAATTATTAAAAATAGTACAAAGATTATTAATACAAGAGGTAAGATGAACCAGTATCCATGTGTCAAGCTGTGGAACCAAGATTTTGTAAAGTGGTCTTGAATGCGTGTGGCGTTTTAATTTCCCGTCTAGGTGGTGGCTCAAGGATAGAATATTCTGTTAGATAAGTGTGGGCCATCTGGTGGGCCACCTGTTGTTGGGCGTAAAATTGCTGAGCTAATCCATATTGGGCCAAGAGGTGTTGTTGGGCTTGTATGATTTGTAACAGTTGATCTTGCAAAGGGCCGTTGGGCCTGAGACCACCATTTGATGTAGGGTTCCATGATAGATTTTGTTGAAAAAAATTATAATCGGTGCTGGACATGATAAAAATAAAGAGAGAATAAAAACAAAAATTATGTTGAAAACAACGAGCGACGACGAGGTGTTGTTGGCTGTTGGGCCTTTTGGTATTTTCTTGATAATCGATGCAGGAAAAAAGTAATAATAAAAATTTATGTTGTGACATCAAATGAAAACAATAACTAAATGATATATATTCAAATGGAACATGTGGTAGATGATACAGGAGGCTGCTGACTATTTTTGAAGCAAATTATTTGTGGTAGATGATATAGGAGCATTTTGATGACTAATTTTTTAAATAAATTATTGGTTTTCAAGAAATTAATTAATAAGATTTAGAAACCTCAACAATAGTGAAGATTAGATACGGTAGAAGGCTGTTGCAAGAAGATGATGGTTGGTGTATCACCGATTGGAAAACGTGAGCGTGAAATATTTTAGGATCGAGGGTTTTTGTCTGATACCATGTTAAATGTAATTGTGATATATTATTTCTCTTGTCTCGAACCCGTACAAGCCAAGGCCATATATAATAGAGTATAATAACCCTACACATCTAATATGGCTTGGGCTCTTACAAGATCATATGGGCTAAGATATAATGGCTAACAAATCCTTCCCATAACTACCATCCGTTAAAGGATAATGATTATCATAATCGAGTTAAATACAATATATAGTCAATGGCCACATCCAATGGTATAAGTGCACTCTGATCATATGCGCCTCCCGTAGTGTGAATATGACATGCACCATGGATGCTTATTGCTCAACGTGATAAGGGAACATCATTTGAGGCATAAAGGATGCACTCGTAGAGCCCAGAGACGCGAAGCCATACAGATGATTAAGTCCGCACTAGTTCAATGTTATACACAAAAAGTTCTATGATATCAAAATCTTAAATAAAGATAAAAGAAAGAATTCAAAAACAGCCATAATCATTACACATTTAATGTGATGCCAATTCGTGCAGCCAATTATTTAACGTCCACTCAGACACCTGAGGTCTGATTTAAATGACCACTGCATCATTAGAAAAAAGGAAATCTATAACAATTGCGAAACAGCCAGGATTTTCTATCGTGCATTGAGTATCATATCTAGCGTCAACGCACAAGATGATGACTTGTATGCGGATGGTAGCATAACTGATAACTCCTAAATTATACAGAATGGGTAAAAATGTGAAAAAGTTATTTCTAATGTTTTTGTTCAAGTTATGTATTAAACAGGATTAAAACAGTTAAAAACTGCAGAAAATGAGATGAAGCCTCCGGCATGAAGGCTTGAAGCCACCAGCTTAGGTGATAAAGTCCAGAAAATTCCTGAACATTGCAAAAAGTGCCAGAATTCATAAGATAGCAGTGAAGCCGCTGGCTTACAACTGAAGTCGCCGGCTTAAACCAGTTTTGTGTACTTAAAGCCCTAGAAAAAGATAAAAAAGAAACGAAATCAAAAAGATTGCAGATTAGTGAGGCAGACGGCTTGCCACTGAAGCCGCTGACTTGGCCTAAGGCAGATACGCATTTTTCAACTTGCTGATTACGTTAAACTTGCAGAAGAGTAACCGACAAAGTGAAGCCGCCGGCTTCACACTGAAGCTGCCGGCTTGGGCCACCGTTCTTGAAAACTATAAATAGAAGCCTCTTGTGTCAGTTTTGTATGTAACTTTTCATTTTCTCTTAGGGTATTCACCAAAAATGAAAACTCTTAGTTTTAGTGTTTCAATTTCAAGTTGTAATCAAGTTATCAATCAAGTTTATCTTTCAATTTACCTTTTAAGGTACATGTCTTTATAAATTTATTCTTATTATCGGATTTTCTTTACTGTTTTTGTTATATGTTCGTCTACCACTATGAACTAAACGTTCATAGTGGTTGTCTGGACGAGAACTAACTT
Organism: Rutidosis leptorrhynchoides; assembly: GCF_046630445.1. NCBI lineage: Eukaryota > Viridiplantae > Streptophyta > Magnoliopsida > Asterales > Asteraceae > Rutidosis > Rutidosis leptorrhynchoides. The sequence goes on along the minus strand of NC_092336.1, from coordinate 285,413,256 downwards.
TTTCTGGGAAACAGATGAAGCAGCGCCATATCCTTGCGCGCCGGGTGTATGTGCGGGCAGAAAGGGGCTGTTTTGTAATTAAATTTTGAGATGGGTACTTAGTTGCAATTTTTCATGGACGACTTTTTAAGACCAAAACAGATCTGGAGACTCATTTTTCATCCTCATTCTTCATCTTTAACCCCAAGTCTAGAGTGAGAAAGAGTCTTGAGAGAGAGAGAGACCTCCATTTCTGAAGAAGATGTTGGTTCTTGCACAAATTGGAGCCTACTTCTTGTGTTGCAGCTGTCTAAGCTAGATTTTAACACCTAAGATAACCCCTAATTAGTGTATTTCATGCTTAATCTTGTGTTAATGTGAGGGTTTGAGTTGTTTATGTGTGTAAACCCCATTTCATTTAAAAATATTGGTGTCCATTAATGTATGTAAACATCTTTCAATGTGGATTTGAGTTGGATGATGAATTTTGATCATGGGTTTGGTGTTAATGACTTGATCGATTGTGTTTTGGTGAATTGAAGGTTCTTAAGAACATGTATGAGTGTTAGATGGTCAAAAATGAGTCATGCACACCCAGTGTTTGATGAAATACCTCAACTAAGAACTTGTGTTGTTGATGATGATTTTTGTTGTTAAAATGTGTCCTTTAAAGGTGTATAAATTGATTTTGATTAAATATAAGTGTTATGGTTTATTTTGAGTTGAATTGGGTCAAGTTTGGGTGAAACCCATCACCATAAAAATTGCACGAAGCATGATTTTGTAAATGTCATATCTTGCAAACCGCAGCTCCGTTTAAGGCGTGTGAGCACTTTTCGGATAGGTCTTTTAGTGTTATTTACAAAGAATAAGTTTGTACTTACTATTTTGGAGGTTAAATGGGTCAGAATGTCTATGGAAAAAGGGGTTGTTTGATTTGGGTAAAATGGGCGAAAAGTGAACAAGTGTTATTGCTTGAGATTTTGAACATGGTGTAAGTGTCTATAACTTTAGGGTGTTGTTGGGCTCAAATTATCACTTGTAGTGGTGATGGTTTGGTTTTTTGGGTCGAGTGCTATTCAGTTAAATGGCACTTGTTGTGTGTGTGTTGAAATTACCACCCGTAGTGGTAACTTGGTGATGTCCATTTAGGTGTCTAAATGGGTAGGTGTTGGTGAGAAAGGTGGGAACCCTTGGTTAAGTGTGTGGGTATTATATTCTCTTTTAGAGAATAAGTGTTTATGTATTTGTATGCCTATGTGTTAAATAGGTGGATACTTGCTCGGATGAGATGACGAAGGTTTTACATACATGGCTTTTGTTTGTGCGTGCGTTCCAAGGTGAGTGGAATAATTATACATGTATGTATATAGTTTACTTGCTCGGGTTGTTATGATTCTATGGTTACATCATGTGTTCGTGTCACCATGAGCTAAATGGTGTGTATCGTGTGTTCGTGCCACCAAGGGTTATATAGTGTGTATTGTGTATTCGTGCCACCAATGGTTATATGGTGTATATTTTGTGTTCGTGCCACTAAGGGCATATGGTGATATCTTGTGTTCGTGTCACTATGGGGTTAGTGTGTATCGTGCGTTCGTACCACTAACGGTTGTTCTGAACAATCAGTGGTTATTATAAGAACCACTCCCTTGTGTAATGGTTAACCATGAAGTTTGTGTGTAATGTTTATTTATAGCATACTATTGTTATATTGTTGTTGTTAGCATGTTATTACGTATATGCCATGCTAGTTGTGATGTTTGTTGCGGTGCTTCGTATGTTATATATTTGTGTTGTGGTTGCGGGTCGTTAAGTTGTATGCATATGTGTATATTTATTCTCCTCACTAAGCATTATCTTACGCCTCTCATTTTTTTTACCTTTTTATAGATACCAGAAGATTTGGCTTGAAGCTATCTAGTTGCTAGACTAGACGCTTAGGAGGAATTGTGCATCACTGATAGGCTTGTAGCCTTTAGACTTGGGTGGGAGATTGGGAAAATCCCCGAGATCATGATCTTGGTATCGGGTTGGGATTTCGAGTCTTAACTCGTGATTTATTGTAAATTGGGTCGTGTTAATCACTTAGTGTTGTTATGGGTCATGTGGCTCTCGATGTCGGAAACTCTTGAAAACTCGTTGTATGTTGTGTAAACTTTGTTATGCGGGTTTTGTGTAACATCCCGCGTTTTTCCGTTAAATTTATTTTTAACACCGTCTTTTTTTTTTAAATAATACCTTTCGTTATTTAAAATTGTATTTTCCGTTGACTAACGTTCTTAATATTCCTGTTATTTAATTATAACATCACTAGTTTACTCGAGCATTTTTAAAATAATCGTTTGATTAATTTCCGCACCCGCTTTAAACTCGAGGGACCGAGGTTGCCAAGTGGGCAAACTAGTTGACTAGGTCAACTAGTCAACCCACTTTCCACCCCCATTCATTTGATACTTCCACCTCCTCATCCCTTATCCTCTCAAACTCAAGAACACCATTTTCATCTTCTCCATTAATTCATCATCAAATCCGAATCAAGAAGCAAACATCAAAACAAATTACATTTTCGTGATCCTCTCTTCATCCTCTACATTTTGGTACCAATTTCATCAAGTTTGGGTAACTTTCTAAAAACACTAGATTTCTCTAAATTCGTTTTATATACTTGAAATGGTGTTAATTAGTGTTTATGGGTCAAGTATAATAGGAATACATGTTTTGTTTGCTCGATTTGTTGTTTTGAGTAACTAGTTTGAACATTTGAAATGGGTGTGCTTAATCTTGAGTTTTGGGTGATTAAATGTTGTTAAATTGTTAAGTTCTTATTTTAATTGTGTTACTAGTATCACTAGCTTCGTTTTGATGTATAGGTTGATTAAGAAAACTTCAAACACATGAATATTGATTTTGTGAGTTTTGGTTAGGGTTTGGTAGCTCTTAAAATGAACTTGATTGATGATTTGTGTTTAGTCATTTTCCTCGTCAAAATACCTTTCCAACGGTGTAAGATACATGTTCTAAGTGTTTTCGGTTCACAAATTGTGTTGTTTGAGTTTTGGTTCGTGCACTTGTGTGTTTCAGCAAAACAGGGTCTGTATACTGATCTGGACGCCGTCCAGACTCTTGGACGCCATCCACACCTTCACATCTGGACGCCGTTCAGATGAACTGCCAGATTTTATTTCTCTTGGTCGTTCACCGTTTAATTCTAACTATGCTACGCACCTCCTATTAACATGAAACTTGGCCAACATGCTCATATATGATTATATAACCTAGAAAAATTGTCGGATAGACGACCCGACCCCATTGACTTTGACTTTGACCAAGTTTGACTTTTAGCCAAACTTAACCAAATACTTATGCAATCGTTCTAACGAGCTTTTATACTTATATCTTGCATGAAACTTGACAATGTGATTCACATGCTATATATTCGAGTCGTAACGAGCCATTGGACTAATTGAACACATTTTGACCGACCTTGTGTCGTAACCAGTAATTGATACAACTTACTTGTTTAGGTCAAGGCTAAGCAACTTTCATGCACACGTTTACTTTGTGAAGTACATTTATACTCGTGCACTCGAGGTGAGATCATAGTCCCACCTTTTCAACAACTTTTTATACTTTTAAATTGTGGGCTAAGAAACATATACTTTGTTACATTTTGTACTACTTACTTTTATGCTTTGAACACAAGTATGATGAAACAAACATTCCACAGCGAGTTAGAACAAAAATCTTCAATTCGATTATCATTAGTTACACTTGCAGGGTGTAAGCGAGAACTTATATTGTGTGGCCATACGGGTTTGACAAATCCTCATTTCGGACGGTTCGCTACCATCTACGGATGAAATATATTTTTAAGAAACACTGTATGTTCTAACACTATTGTGATGGGGTTCTATGGAAGGATACGTTAAGTCTTGATAATTGGGTGCTCGCGAACAATACTTTTAGAATGCAAACGATTTTGATAATCAACGTTACGAGAATACTAAATCTTGTGGTTCAAAAACAACGTTTATTACAAACACCTATGATTTCACCAACATTTTTCGTTGACAGTTTTCTATATGTTTCTCAGGTTCATACATGGCTATTAGAAACATGCTTCCGCGTACACTCATACTTGCATGGGGTCAAGCATACATGCATACACTCTGATTTCTTGCTTGGAGTCAAGCATACATACATGCATACGCTAGTGGTAGCACCTTTGGATTCAAACATATTGTTTACATACTTACGCTATTTATAGGAACCATGACTTTCAACTTATATTATGTCGCAAGTTTATTTCATTTATACATTATACTTTTGTAAACTTAAACTTGTTGTCGATCCATTTGGTAACCTAAACTTTGTAAGTCTTGTACTTTTCAAATGAATGCGACATAATTTTGGTCAAACGAGTCTCACATAGGGACTACGACCATGTAACGGGACCTAAGTTAGTGGCACCGTCAATGACGATTTTGTCAGGTCGTTATAGATGGTATCAGTGCTTTGGTTGTAGGGAACTAGGATGTGCATTAGTGTGTCTGACTGAGTCGTTAGGACACATTAGTGAATCTAGACTACAGCCAGATTGTTAGCCATTGCATTCTGGCATACATTTGCTATAGATAGCACTTACTTGACTACTTGTGCATTATACTTGAATCATTCTTAGGCAAACTTCTTAATGGTACCAAGTTTCATCATACGAATCCGTATTCTGCAACTTTCTGGTAACACACGTAAATTCATGATTCATACGTGTAAGGATGACGACGACTTCATTAGTCACACTTGTTCGGGAACTTTGTCTCCCAGATTGTAATTCACCACCGTCTTAACTTTCTATCGGTGTCACACCGGTGTTCCTTACTATCTACCATTTCGTATTACTTCCATCACTACTCTAGGTGAGTATCGTCATCAATACTTATCACTGCAGTTGCGTACTATTCGTTATCATGATTCGTTGCACTTCGCATACCGAAATGCATCATTGTTTGACTTGAACCACACTGACATGAACAAACATTTATACATTTCCCTCGGGAAACACTTCTTCAGAGTTTCACTAATTCTTTCGATTCAATACGAGTCACGTTTAAGACGTTGTTACACTTTGTTCATTTTAGATCTTCACGATTACACGAACTTGATTTTATGGAGTGATGAGGGGATGGAGGTATGAGTTAGCGTAATATAATGTCACTTGATCAACGTAGTTATATTACGGTAAGTCATAAGAAAGTTCTAATGACACGTGATGGTGATTGGACTATCAACCTAATCACCACCATGTTCCATGTACATGACTTCATTTTTCTTGTTGGACATCCGAAAACTCCGAGAATATTGATAACAACCATATCAGGGACACACCTTCGATGATTGTTGAACCATATTTATTCTTCCGAATGAATGACAAATTCTTTCGACTTCAAACATATGTTACACGTGTATACTATCTCGTTCTTGCACAGTTTTATCGACGAACTACAAAATGCTGGGTATGCTCATATCGAGGCGGAAACTTCTCTCGCATTACACTCGTACTTCTGTATAAGGAACTATTTTATTCTAAATTCTTAATGGAGAGAGAGACCCTTCACGTTATACTAGTATTTGCCACGAGCGTGAATAGTCCTAACGAACGTTTTCGGAAACCGATAAATCTTCTGCGCGCGAAATTCTTGAGAAACAGAAACTTGTTCTAACTAACGTTTTCAAGTCCTAACGAACTTGTTCAATATACCTTAAAGAAATGTACCTCATTTCGGATCGAGATCCTCGTTTCACTTCTAGATTTCAGAGTGCCTTACAAAAAGCCTCGGGACCACGTTTAGACATGAGTACCGCACATCAACCACAACCCGATGGACCGAGCAAACATATGATTCAAAACTTGGAAACCGTAATACGAATTTGTCTTATCAACTTCAAATTTACTTGGAAAAAGTATTTGCCTTTAGCCGAATTCTAGTACTACAATAATTTTCATTCGGGTATTAACGCCACACCTTTTGAAAACTCATATAGCCGCAATTGTCATTTTCTTAATTGTTGAACCGAAGTAGGTGACAATCAAACCACCGAACCTGAACTCATTCATGAAATAACCGTTAAGATCGTTCAAATTCAAGAAAGGCTCAAGACGGCCCGTAGTCGCCATAGGAGCTACGCCGATGTTAGATGTAAACATTTCAAATTCCAAGTGGGTAACCGCGTAACGTTAAAAGTCGCACCTTGGGAAGGTGCAATCCGTTTCGGGAAACGTAGAAAGCTAAATCCGCGATAAACAAAACCTTTTAAAATTCTGGGGCGTTTTGGACCCGTTACTAGCCGTTTAGATTTTCCAACTCATTCGAGTCTCCGTTCATCCTACATTCTACGTATCAAACTTAAAGAAGTATCTTGCCGAACAAGAACTTGATATTCCTTTTGATGAGCTTACTATCGATGACAAACTTCACTTCCTAGGAGAACCGGTTGAAATTGTGAATCGTGAAAACCAAATTTAAAACGATGTAAAATTCTGACTGTCAAAGTTCGTTGAAATGCCCAAGGAAGTACCTTCACTCATTCGTAGAATTGGCAACGCAAGATTTCGAGGAAGAAATGACAACTACTACTTCCAACTAAATTTCGGGACTAAATTTCTTTTAAGGTGTAGGTAATGTAACATCCCGCGTTTTTCCGTTAAATTTATTTTTAACACCGTCTTTTTTTTAAATAATACCTTTCGTTATTTAAAATCGTATTTTCCGTTGACTAACGTTCTTAATATTCCTGTTATTTAATTATAACATCACTAGTTTACTCGAGCATTTTTAAAATACTCGTTTGGTTAATTTCCGCACCCGCTTTAAACTCGAGGGACCGAGGTTGCCAAGTGGGCAAACTAGTTGACTAGGTCAACTAGTCAACCCACTTTCCACCACCCATTCATTTGATACTTTCACCTCCTCATCCCTTATCCTCTCAAACTCAAGAACACCATTTTCATCTTCTCCATTAATTCATCATCCAAATCAAGAAGCAAACATCAAAATAAATTACATTTTCCTGATCCTCTCTTCATCCTCTACATTTTGGTACCAATTTCACCAAGTTTGGGTAACTTTCTAAAAACACTAGATTTCTCTAAATTCGTTTTATATACTTGAAATGGTGTTAATTAGTGTCTATGGCTTAAGTATAACATGAATACATGTTTTGTTTACTCGATTTGTTATTTTGAGTAACTAGTTTGAACATTTGAAATGGATGTGCTTAATCTTGAGTTTTGGGTAATTAAATGTTGTTAAATTGTTAAGTTCTTGTTTTAATTGTGTTACTAGTATCACTAGCTTCATTTTGATGTATAGGTTGATTAAGAAAACTTCAAACACATGAATATTGATTTTGTGAGTTTTGGTTAGGGTTTGGTAGCCCTTAAAATGAACTTGATTGATGATTTGTGTTTAGTCGTTTTCCTCGTAAAATACCTTTTCAACGATGTAAGATACATGTTCTAAGTGTTTTCAGTTCACAAATTGTGTTAGTTTGAGTTTTGGTTCGTGCACTTGTGTGTTTAAGCAAAACAGGGTCTGTATACTGATCTGGACACCGTCCAGACTCTTGGACGCCGTCCAGACCTTCACATCTGGACGCCGTCCAGATGAACTTCCAGATTCTGTTTCGCTTGGTCGTTCGCCGTTTAATTGTAACTATGCTACGCACCTCCTATTAACATGAAACTTGGCCAACATGCTCATATATGATTATATAACTTAGAAAAATTGTTGAATACCCGACCCGACCCCATTGACTTTGACTTTGACTAAGTTTGACTTTTAGTTAAACTTAACCAAATACTTATGCAATCGTTCTAACGTGCTTTTATACTTATATCTTGCATGAAACTTGACAATGTGATTCACATGCTATATATTCGAGTCGTAACGAGCCATAGGATTAATTGAACACATTTCGACCGACCTTGTGTCGTAACCGGTAATTGATACAACTTACTTGTTTAGGTCAAGGCTAAGAAACTTTCATGCACACGTTTACTTTGTGAAGTACATTTATACTCGTGCACTCGAGGTGAGATCATAGTCCCACCTTTTCAACAACTTTTTATACTTTTAAATTGTGGGCTGAGAAACATATACTTTGTTACATTTTGTACTACTTACTTTTATACTTTGAACACAAGTACGATGAAATAAACATTCCACAGCGAGTTAGAACAAAAATCCTCAATTCGATTATCATTAGTTACACTTGCAGGGTATAAGCGAGAACTTATATTGTGTGGCCATACGGGTTTGACAAACCCTCGTTTCGGACGGTTCGCTACAGTCTACGGATGAAATATATTTTTGAGAAATAGTGTATGTTCTAACACTATTGTGATGAGGTTCTATGGAAGGATACGTTAAGTCTTGATAATTAGGTGCTCGCGAACAATACTTTTGGAATGAAAACGATTTTGATAATCAACGTTACGGGAATACTAAATCTTGTGGTTTAAAAACAACGTTTATTACAAACACCTATGATTTCACCAACGTTTTTTGTTGATCGTTTTCTATATGTTTCTCAGGTTCATACATGGCTATTTGATACATGCTTCCGCGTACACTCATACTTGCTTGGGGTCAAGCATACATGCATACACTCTGATTTCTTGATTGGAGTCAAGCATACATACATGCATACGCTAGTGATAACACCTTTGGATTCAAACATATTGTTTACATACTTACGCTATTTATAGCAACCGTGACTTTCAACTTATATTATGTCGCAAGTTTATTTCATTTAAACATTATACTTTTGTAAACTTAAACTTGTTGTCGATCCATTTGGTAAACTAAACTTTGTAAGTCTTGTACTTTTCAAATGAATGCGACATAATTTTGGTCAAACGAGTCTCATATAGGGACTACGACCACGTAACGGGACCTAAGTTAGCGGCGCCGTCAATGATGATTTTTTCGGGTCGTTACATTTTGGACACATCAAGACTTGTAATATGTTTAAAATGTGATTTGGACAAGAACTAAAAAGTGCAGTTCCAGTTCCAGTATGTTGGAGCGCCGCTCCGAAATCTGGAGCGCCGTTCCATTTCAAAGGTTTTCAAACCCGACAGCAAACTGAGATATTGGGAATCTGGCGTAGTGTGTTGGAACCTTGCTCCAAATTCGGAGCTTCGTTCCATTTGCCTGTCACACTAAAAAAATTGTCTTATTTCGATAACGGGTTCGTGTCATTTCAACAACTATGCTAGAGCTATGATTGAGGCTGCTTTGGATAAAGAATTAGTGGAAAGTGTGAAAGTTGCGACACCAAGTATCAATGTGAATGAAAAGTTAATTAATGAAGTTAAAGTGGAATATGAATGGAAATCCCCTTATTGTTCTTTATGTGTTGTATTTGGACATAAAGATAGTCAATGTCTCGAAAGTTGTACTCAAACTGAGGCGAAAAAGTAATTGATGAGAAAGGGTTTTAAACTGTTGGTGCAAAGAAATCCAAAGTACATCAGGAGAAATTCAAATATGGTATCCGAGTAGGCCATGATAAAAAAAAGTTGTTTTATAAACCAGTGGTCAAGAATGTGAATGATAATGTTAAAGTTGGCGTTCCTACTAAGGTTGCAGATAATGCACCCACAAGTTATGTATCGACTGAATGATTTAGATGATGAAAATAATCCACGTGATCAAAAGAGTAAGGAAGGTAACCCTTTATTAGATGGTGATGTTGAAATAAATAGTGGTGAAACGACTAAATATATGGCAAGCAATACCGAGGGGCAAGCACTCCCGGTCAAAGTGTTATCAATGTTTAGTTTAGCTACTTGGAACATAGAGGTTATGAACTGCGCCCCTAAATAAAAGGAGGTTCATGATGTTATAATTGAAAATAATTTAGGTGTATGCTCTATTCTGGAATCTCATGTAAGCATTAATAGATTGCAGGATGTATGTTCCAAAGTCTGCCCTCATTGGCAATGGGCCTCTAACCAATCTTTTTGTTATGGCGTTGGGACCCGATTGTATTTTCTTTAATGATCATCTCAATGATGAGTCAAGTTATTCATAGTCTTGTGCGGTGTCTCTCCAATTTTTTGTCTAGTTTGTTTACGCTGAGAATTACTATATTGATCGTCGAGAATTATCGTCAAGTTTATGTATGCATAAATCCTTTATGGGAAAGCATCCATGGGTGATGTTGGGCGACTTTAATGTTGCTCTTTATAACAACCCGGAAATTTCCGACAAAATTTAAACCAAAGTTTTATGAAATACCAACGATTCACGAACAGTTATTCGTAAATAATAATAAATTAGTATTAATTAATACTATTAATATAATATTTAACAATATTATCATTATCATTTACAATTATCATTATCAGTATTATCATTTTTATTAATATGAATTTGATTATTATTATTATTAGTATTATTATTACTAATATTATTATTAGTATAGTTATATTTATCATCATTATCATTAATATAATTACTAATATATTATTAATATTAATATCATTATTATTAATACTTAACATTTAAATTAATATAATGAAATATCATTATTATTAATAACATTTTATAACGATTATTATCATTATTGTTAGAATATTAATATCATTATTTGTTTACTAATATCATTATTAATATTATTACTATTGTCATTATTACTAAAATTATTAAAATTATTGTAAATAACATTAGTATTATCAACATTATTTTTGATAATTAGCATTATTTTTGTTATTACTAGTGTTATTATTATTTTTATTATTATTCATAATATTAAAAGTATTATTATTATTATTATTAATATAATTATTATTATTATTATTAGTATTAATATTATTAATATATTTATTAGTATTATTATTAAAATACTTATTAATCATTAATACTAAAAAATATAAAGAATAAAAATAAATAAATAAAAAATAAAGAAGTCGACAAATACCTAAATTAGGATATCTGCCTTTTAATTTTTTTATCAATCAGAATCTGCTTTTAATTATTTAATATCTGCTTTTATTTTTTTTCACGATCCAGTTTTATAATTATCATATGAGTATTTTTTTATTTTGATCGTGATTATTTTTATAAATCCTACTAGCCAAAATTTTGTCTTTGATCGATCACCATTGCTATAAACCAAGCATTCCATTCTTCCGTCATCTTATTCAATTATCAATTCTAATTACTTCAAACCATCGAATGAAACTGAATCATTTATGTATTTATTTATTTATTTTTTCTCTCAAAAACAGCTCGTAAACCTCTGTCATTGTTCATATTTTTTAAAATCACGAATTCAAATCGTATTTCGAAATGTATAAATGTGGTCTTGTTAGGAATATTTTGTTTAAACTATCTGTAAAATAGCAGCTTCTAATTCCTCTTATTCACTTCGAATTTTCGAGTCAAAGATTTATTTCAAAAAGTCAATGAATCTGTTTGTTGAGTCCCCAAAATAATTAAGGATTTAATTATGACAAAACTGTAATTTATTTGCACTAAAATGTTATGTACAGTCAGCACAAGTTTGTTTATGTATAGACAGCAGATATTGCTGTGTCGAGTGTTTAGTTAGCTGCTCAGTCTACCAGCACAAGGTAGACAGTGTTCTTCAATCAGCACAGGATGTGTACTCAGCAATTCAAGAATATCAAGTGTCTCAGCAATGAAGAACCAGCACAGCTGGAATGCAGCTTACTACACAAGACTGCTATGCTCCATTATAAGCATAGTAGTTTCTCGAGTGGTCTACATTAATGGTACTATTCAACAGAAGTCAAAGACAAAGTTGAACAGAAAGGACACGCGTCGGCAGCTGATAAGTGACCTTACAAGACCACGTGAGAATGCAGAAGTTTAACGCATGTGCAGACATGGGTTATACTTTGTCAACACCTAGGGAACACAACATTCTATTTGTTTAATCAAATAGTGGTGCCAAACCGAATTGGGGTGTTCCTATAAATAGCTACCAAAGAGGAAAGAGGAGAGCATGCTCTCTGATGCAGTTGTCCCCACAAGTACAGACATCCTATGTACCAGTGGATAAAAGAACCATTACACGGTTAATAGGACTACTATAAATTGTTGTATCAACTATTGTAACAACTAGTGGTGTGGGTTTATTTATTTAGAGTCAAAAATATGTAATAGCTTTTAGTTTACCTCTTAGCTATATTCTAGGTAATCTGTATCAACCAACTATCATTTCGCTAAGGATACTTGTAATTCTTTGTGATTCAATCAATAAAGAATAACCGTTGAAAATTACCTGTGACTCTATTTAATCTTCATGTTTGAATACTTATCGTGTTTAACTGTTAAGTTATTTAAAAGAAATTGTATCAGAGCTTCAGTCTTGATAATTAATATCTTAGATCTGAATTCTCTCATGGCTGCATATTCAAATACAACTTACCTTGAAAATGGCTCATCCAATAGACCACTCAAATTTAATGAAGATGAGTATGAAACTTGGAAGGCAAGATTCATGCTTCACCTTGAGTCTATTGACCCACTCATGCCTGGTGTGATGACCCGGGAATTTCTGACCAAATCTAAACTTAATTTTATATGATCTTGACACAATAAGCAAAATCTGTAATGTTGAGTCTTGAAAGTTTTGAAATCTATATTAATGTAATCAATTACCCTTTGACTGTGCTCGACGATTCATGAACATTTGCTTGTAAACAACTATATATATATATATATATATATATATATATATATATATATATATATATATATATATATATATATATATATATATATATATATATATATATAATATATATATAATTATAAATATAAGTAGTAGAAATTATAAAAATGTTATTTAACCATTAAATTAAAAATGTAAAATATAATTAATACATTATTGGTAGTATCATGGTTATTAGTAAAATTATAAGTTTAATTATTATTAGGATTATTGAAGGTATCATTATTAATCTGATTACTAAATTATTATATTATTTAAGATTGTTCGTTTCATTATTCTTACTAGTATTATTATGATGTAATATCATCTTTATTATAAATATTACTAGTTTTGATATTAAAATTAATATTAAAGTTAAATATTAATGTTTGTATTATTTATAATATTATGTTTCCTTAATATGAAAACAAATACATATATATATATATATATATATTGATATATAAATTTCAGATAAATAGATATATAGATATAATATACGGGGATATGTACAGATTATACATATATACATAATACAGACATATATAATTTAATACTATAAGTAATGATATTATTAGTATTATCTTTTTCATATTAAACCTATTATTATTTTCTATTATTATTGTTATTAATATTAGCAATTCTTATTATTATCATTAAGATGTAAATAATTAATAACATTAGTTAAAAATCAGATTTTTATAAACAAACATAGTCACCGATATATATAGTTATACGAAATACTGTTATATGTATGATATATGAAATACAGAGGTACATATATAAATACAGATATTTCTTTTTATAAATACATATACTAATATACAAATACAGTCCTATAAGTTACGTATACATAAATAAATATATAACTGAGTATTCTGTTTCCTTTCATAATCGGACTTTATTGAATTATGCTTCTGTCTAATCGATCCTATATCAGATTCATCCAATTATATGATCTGTTAACAACCCTTATCATACTTTAAGTTATTTTATTTTTTTTCTTGTACGATTTATGATCCTTGTCGATTCACTTTGCTACAAAACAACTACAAACGAATCTAACACTATGTTAATATCTATATTACATTCTAGTTAACACCTAAAGCAATTCAAGAAGAGAGAGAACAGAAATTCAAACAATTTATAAAATATACAAGTCGATATCTCTGTTTCCTTCCATTTTTCTAAAATCCTCGAATTCAAAAATAAATTGAAAATGTAATAATGCCATTGTGTTAGAAATATTTCGTTTAAAATGTCTGCAAAGTTTCAAAATTCTATTCATTGTATCGAAATCGAATTTGTGAGTTATAGTCCCACTTTTAAAATCTAATATTTTTGGGATGAGAATACATGCAGGTTTTATAAATGATTTACAAAATAGACACAAGTATATGAATCTACATTCTATGGTTGAATTATCGAAATCGAATATGCCCCTTTTTATTAAGTCTGGTAATCTAAGAATTAGGGAACAGACACCCTAATTGATGCGAATCCTAAAGATAGATCTATTGGGCCTAACAAACCCCATCCAAAGTACCATATGCTTTAGTACTTCAAAATTTTATATCATGTCCGAAGGAGGATCCCGGAATGATGGGGATATTCTTATATGCATATTGTGAATGTCGGTTACCAAGTGTTCAATCCATATGAATGATTATTTTTGTCTCTATGTATGGGACGTATATTTATGAGAACTGAAAATGAAATCTTGTGGTCTATTAAAATGATGGAAATGATTATTTATGTTAAACTAATGAACTCACCAACCTTTTGGTTGACACTTTAAAGCATGTTTATTCTCAGGTATTAAAGAAATCTTTCGTTGTGCATTTGTTCATTTTAGAGATATTATTTGGAGTCATTCATGACATATTTCAAAAGACGTTGCATTCGAGTCGTTTAGTTCATCAAGATCATTATTAAGTCAATTATAGTTGGATGTATTATGAAATGTTATGCATGTCGTCAACTTTCAATGAAAATGAGAGTTTGTCTTTTAAAAACGAATGCAATGTTTGTAAAATGTATCATATAGAGGTCAAGTACCTCGCGATGTAATCAACTATTATGAATCGTTTATAATCGATATGGACTTCGTCTGGATGGATTAGGACAGGTCGCTTCAGTTGGTATCAGAGCGGTGGTCTTAGCGAACCAGGTCTGCATTAGTGTGTATAACTGATAAGTCGTTAGGATGCATTAGTGAGTCTGGACTTCGACCGTGTCTGCATGTCAAAAGTTTTTCTTATCATTGGTGTCGAAAATTATTTGCTTATCATCCTTAAAGTATAGACATGTCTTATTGCCTCTATTGCATAGACAGTGTATCAATAAATTCATATCTTAGCGTATCTGCTATTGTTACCTATGCATATGTAAATTATGTATTGCAGGGTACTAATCTCCCTCCTATAATCTATTTCTTATCAAAAATCCTTCATCTGATCGTACGAGATGAATCCCTCAACCAGTTCGAGTTCCTCAGATTTCGATAGCTATTTCGATAGTTATTCCGACAGCTATTCCGACATGGATATTCACCTAATCTCCGAAAGCGGTGTCACTAGAATGAATTAACCAATCAGCTACCCCCAAATCATCTAATGGGTTCGTAGTCGACTTAATCAATGGAGATGCGAAGAAGGCGATCATTTCCGTCAACCGAATTCACCTCTTGACGAAGAACCTGAAGCACTTACCAGCTAACCCATTCGAAACACCATTTCCACATTCATTTCTAGAGTATCTCGTCATGATTATATTCTATCTAAAATTTTAAACCTTATTCATCCGCTCGTTCCGATCGACAATCATCCCGAAATAATAAAAGAAGTCAACGAACTTCGTGCTCGAGTAATCAATCTGGAGAATATGTTGCAAAATTTACCACCTTCAGCAACATCACCGACACCAACAGTACCATCAATAGCAGCACCAGTACTATCAACAATCCAAGCCTCAACATTGCATACTATACCTCGAGTATAATCATCGTTCTACGTATTATTCTACGTCATTTATCTTCCTTCGGCATGGCGATTAGGTAATCTCTAATATTTTAGAGATTATGTATTCTAGTTCTAACGATAAATCAAATGAGATTAATATCATTTTGACTCATTAAATCCATGATTGTATCTGAAGAAAATATATATACAAGTATATTTTCATAAAGATTGTAATTAAAAATTCTTTCGTACAAACTGTTAATAGTGAAAATATTTTAACGGGTAGGTAATACCCGAGGAATATTTAGATCTTACATTAATAAGTTACACTGTACATTCTTTAAATCTGATTCAACAGTCATTTACTATCCTACCCACATCCACAGCTATATGAATCCGTTCACCACAGAGTAACCATTTTCATTAAATTTCATATTTGGATTTTGACCTATCAGAATCCAACAAGTGGCATAATGAAGAAAATATTTGACAAAATAAAATTTGTTAGAAACAAACAAATTAACTATGAGAAATTTTGTTAAGAATCCACGCTAACTGTTCCTAGCTAATTGTTCCTAGCTAACTGATTACATTTTATTTATCGCAGTTTGTTTATCGCAATTTAATTATCGCACTTTAATTATCGTCATTTAATTTCTGTTATTTACTTTACGCACTTTATTTATCGTCATTTATTTTCTGTTATTTATTTTACGCACTTTAAATATCGGGACACGTATACAAGTTTTTGACATATCATATCGACGCATCTATATATATTATTTGGAATCACCATAGACACTCTATATGAAGTAATGATCGAGTTCTCTATACAGGGTTGAGGTTTATTCTACAATAATATATATAGTTTAAGTTGTGATCGAGTCTGAGACATGTACACGGGTCACGATGTGTATTAATTAATTCGAATGTTATATATTAAATTATATATGAATTATTGGACTGTCAACTGTAGATTATCGACTGTGGACTAATAACATTGGACAATTAAAATGAATTAAAATATTGACTATAACATATGAAACTAAACAATCCTTCAAGTTTCCACTTGATTTCATCTTAAACCTCATTTGTATCTTGACGATTACGATCCACATTCAAACCTTTTATGATTCTTGAAAACACCTCAATCGAGAGGATGAACCAACCGCACTTCATCTACGGAAGAAAAGATTGATACATATAGTTATGCCTCCGAAAACACTCGGAACCTGAGTAAACGTTTAACACGTATCTGTGCTAACTCCTTTGGCATTGTTATTACCGAAAATAACATTGCAATTCCTTTTCAAATTAGCCAAATTTGTCACAGCTTCAACAAATCAATTTCGACTTTTCATTCGAGTAAACTCTACTATAACTTTGATATGTAAGTTTACCTTTCGTCATCGTTACCGGAGAACCATTTATATTCCACCACATTAGCGGTAAACTTACCAGCAACTTCATTGATCTTTGACTTTTCAAAAAATCATTATTGTTCTTTGAAACTCTATCATGTACTCATCTACATCTTGTAACAATAATTGCCATACCAATTATCGGGAATCAGCAATCAGTACTTTGAAAACTCGCAACATATCTACATCAACCGTTATATGTATAACATTTATCTCTTAGGATTATGATCTTTCATTCTGAAATTCTGAAAAGCACTCAGTCTACAAAGCAATACTCTGAATGTTGAAAAAGCTGAATGAAGCAGCAGAAACTGTGGGCAACTATAAACGACCTTAATCGTCAGAAGTTTGATGATAAAGAATAGTATGTTGGAAAAGCTCAGAAAAGTTGAAACTGAAAAACTGATTGAGCAAACTATGAAGGAAGCCGTGGACAAATCACAAAGAATAAGTTTGACTTCAAAGAATCTAAATGATTCAGTACCTGCTGAAGTCATTAACGAATACCTTGCTTTTGACTCCAAACTCTTGCGGACAAAATTTTCTTCACCGTCCTTCGATATTAGAAATTTCAAGTTATCATCGTATCTTTCATTATAAATATCCTCCATATTTCTGAAGATATTTTCATAACTATTCTTATCTGAAATCATTAATCTCTTCGTGCTATCAGTGTTACATCATATAGAAACTGTTAGTTTCTATATTCTGTAAACTTTTGAGCTTAAAATATGAATGTTATTGAAGTAATGTTGGGAACTGATGCAAGGGTTAGTATAATATAATGACACTTGATCAACGTGATTATATTAAAGTAAGTCATGCTGAGTTTCTAAATGGAACATGATGATTCACAGATTATAACATCATCATGTGTCATGTTACATAACTCTTTCATTCTGATTAACTTCTGAACACATCAAGAAAATATATTCTTGATAGTTCTATTCTCAGTGATTCTAGTAAATTGACAAATCAAATCGTGCTATTACATTCTTTATTGTTTAGAACATTAAGCTCATTCGAAACTCCACACCTATGAATTCTGGACCATTACTTGCGTAAAGAAAACAAAAGCATGAAGCTCCGAAATAGAAAGGGGGTATAAATCGCAGCAAATAGGAGAGAGCATGAACTATGGATGACAATGATTATAGGAGACAGAAGCAAGGACATCGAAATATAAGGGAAGATATAAAACCCAACAACAACACAGAAATTATAAACCGTGGATATTAATACGAATAAATATAAAGGCACGGTATAATTAAGAATAGTATCACCCAAGGTAATAGTAGAAGTAAACAGCTTTTTCTGGTGGAAGACTGAAAAGAAGGATGACAGAAATGATAATTAGGAAAATATCAAGGATTAGAAATGGATTAAGCATTTTCACAATCTTTTGGATGTATGAACTAAGGAAGAAAGTATAGGAATGGTGAGAATAATAGAAAGGAAGAGCTTCATTTATAATGGAAATATCAGACAGAGTAATCGAGGCAGATCGCCCAATTTAATTATAGAGATCTTAATTTCCTTACTCGCCGAAGAATCAAATCTTTTAGATTTCAAAGATTTTCTTTAAATCCCTTGAATTTCGGAATTCAACCAAGGCAACGTCAAAAGTTAAAACGAAACTTCATTTATTCATTTCATCTTTTGTGATAGCTTCACGCGTATGCTTCGAATAATCGAATATTACTCAATGTTGATAAAACTCTATTTATCAACTCATATTCGTCATGAAAACATTTTCGGGACGAAATTTCTTTAACGGGTAGGTACTGTGACGACCCGAGAATTTCCAACCAAATCTAAACTTAAGTTTATATGATCTTGACACAATAAGCAAAATCTGTAATGTTGAGTCTTGAAAGTTTTGAAATCTATATTCATGTAATCAATTACCTTTTGACTGTGCTCGACGATTCATGAACATTTGCTTGTAAACAACTAAATATATATATATATATATATATATATATATATATATATATATATATATATATATATATATATATATATATATATATATATATATATATATATATATATATATAATTATAAATGTAAGTAGTAGAAATTATAAAAATGTTATTTATTCATTAAATTAAAATTGTAAAATATAATTAATACATTCTTGGTAGTATCATGGTTATTAGTAAAATTATAAGTTTAATTATTATTAGGATTATTGAAGGTATCATTATTAATCTGATTACTAAATTATTATATTATTTAAGATTGTTAGTTTCATTATTCTTACTAGTATAATTATGATGTAATATCATCTTTATTATAAATATTACTAGTTTTGATATTAAAAATAATATTAAAGTTAAATATTAATGTTTGTGTTATTTATAATATTATGTTTCCTTAATATGAAAACAAATACATATATATATATATATATATATATATATATATATATATATATATATATATATATATATATATATATATATATATATATATATATATATATATATTGATATATAAATTTCAGATAAATAGATATATAGATATAAAATACGGGGATATGTACAGATTATACATATATACATAATACAGACATATATAATTTAATAGTATAAGTAATGATATTATTAGTATTATCTTTTTCGTATTAAACCTATTATTATTTTCTATTATTATTGTTATTAATATTAGCAATTCTTATTATTATCATTAAGATATAAATAATTAATAACATTAGTTAAAAATCAGATTTTTATAAACAAACATAGTCACAGATATATATAGTTATATGGAATACTGTTATATATATGATATACGAAATACAGAGGTACATATATAAATACAGATATTTCTTTTTATAAATACATATACTAATATACAAATACAGTCCTATACAGATACGTATACATAAATAAATATATAAACTGATTATTCTGTTTCCTTTCACAATCGGACTTTATTGAATTATGCTTCTGTCTAATCGATCCTATATCAGATTCATCCAATTATATGATATGTTAACAACCCTTATCATACTTTAAGTTATTTTATTTTTTTTCTTGTACAATTTATGATCCTTGTCGATTCAGTTTGCTACAAAACAACTGCAAACGAATCTAACACTGTGTTAATATCTATATTACGTTCTAGTTAACACCTAAAGCAATTCAAGAAGAGAGAGAACAGAAATTCAAACAATTTATAAAATATACAGGTCGATATCTCTGTTTCCTTCCATTTTTCTAAAATCCTCGAATTCAAAAATAAATTCAAAATGTAATAATGCCATTGTGTTTGAAATATTTCGTTTAAAATGTCTGCAAAATTTCAAAATTCAATTCATTGTATCGAAATCGAATTTGTGAATTATAGTCCCACTTTTAAAATCTAATATTTTTAGGATGAGAATACATGCAGGTTTTATAAATGATTTACAAAATAGACACAAGTACATGAAACTAAATTCTATGGTTGAATTATCGAAATCGAATATGCCCCTTTTTATTAAGTCTGTTAATCTAAGAATTAGGGAACAGACATCCTAATTGACGCGAATCCTAAAGATAGATCTATTGGGCCTAACAAACCCCATCCAAAGTACCGAATGCTTTAGTACTTCAAAATTTTGTATCATGTCCGAAGGAGGATCCCGGAATGATGGGGATATTCTTATATGCATATTGTGAATGTCGGTTACCAGGTGTTCAATCCATATGAATGATTATTTTTGTCTCTATGTATGGGACGTATATTTATGAGAACTGAAAATGAAATCTTGTGGTCTATTAAAATGATGGAAATGATTATTTATGTTAAACTAATGAACTCACCAACCTTTTGGTTGACACTTTAAAGCATGTTTATTCTCAGGTATTAAAGAAATCTTCCGCTGTGCATTTGCTCATTTTAGAGATATTATTTGGAGTCATTCATGACATATTTCAAAAGACGTTGCATTCGAGTCATCGAGTTCATCAAGATCATTATTAAGTCAATTATAGTTGGATGTATTATGAAATGTTATGCATGTCGTCAACTTTCAATGAAAATGAGAGTTTGTCTTTTAAAAACGAATGCAATGTTTGTAAAATGTATCATATAGAGGTCAAGTACCTCGCGATGTAATCAACTATTATGAATCGTTTATAATTGATATGGACTTCGTCCGGATGGATTAGGACGGGTCGCTTCACCTAGTCTTGCCACAGATGGTCCATTTGTTCCCACTGAGACTATTGGTAGTGCTCCAGCTACAGCTGACACTCCTGTTGTCCCTGGCAGAGAGGTTATTCTCACCCCTTCTAGATGGGATGCTGAAGATAAACGTCGT
Source organism: Rutidosis leptorrhynchoides (assembly GCF_046630445.1). NCBI lineage: Eukaryota > Viridiplantae > Streptophyta > Magnoliopsida > Asterales > Asteraceae > Rutidosis > Rutidosis leptorrhynchoides. Next base: position 285,391,834 of record NC_092336.1, on the reverse strand, counting down.
GTTGGACTTGACCCTAAAATCAGAACCCTGTTAGTTATAACTTTGCCTAACCTACTGTTCAAACTGATTAAGGGAAAAGAAAATGCCAAGCTTATGTTGGCCTATCTAGATGTTACCTATGAGGGTATGGGAGAAGTAAGGCAGAACAAAATGATTGCTTTAAAAAGAGAATATGAAATGTTCTTTGCCTACAAGAATGAAATGTGATGACCCGGGAATTTCCGACCAAATTTAAACTTTAATCTTTAAATATTCCCGACACGATAAGAAAGGTTTGTAAGTTAAATCTCAAGAATTTTAAACTGTGTTCATACATTCATTTAACCTCGACTAAATTCCAAAGATTCACGAACCATTATAGGAACGAGTATGAATATATATATATATATATATATATATATATATATATATATATATATATATATATATATATATATATATATATATATATATATATATGTATATATATATATATATATGTATATATATATATATATGTATATATATATATATATATATATATATATATATATATATATTATAACTTGAAAACATTAACAAGTATTAGACGTATAATACTTTACATGAACGTTGTTGTTTTAAAATATGTTTAAAATAATTATCGACGAAATTAAAAGATAATGTTAAAAGATTGAATTATTAGATATATTGAATTATGGCTACGAGTCTCTGTTAGGAGGTTCACTTTGATTTAGGAAACCTTTCCCTTTTTATCATATTCGGAAAATAGTAAATTGATTTTTCATATAAGAACAAAATGTCAATTAACGAGAACTAGACAAGGGATTGTGGAGATTCCTGTTGATTTTCAATACTTGCTTTCTGATCAAATTAATTGAAGAATAGATAAATTGTTAATAAATATGTGTACATGAATATATGTGTATATATATATTATAACTTGATAACTCAATAAAATATTATACGATTTAGTTACTAGGAATAATGATATATAATAATTTACGATATACACTAAAATTGGTTATGTAACAAGTATATATATATATATATATATATACACATATACATATACATATATACATACATATATACATACATATGGATATTACTTGTAAATTGTTATTGATATTAAATTTATTGGTTTAAAAATATACTTAGTATATTCAACTAAGTAACAAAACTTGATATACTTATAGATATTGTAATATCATTAAATATTACAAAAATTATAAATAGTAATATGAATAAATGTAATTACAAGTTAAAAAAAATATAGTTATTGTAGTAACATTAAAATTTGTTGTTACTACTTTCATTATTTTTAATGCTAATATCAATATTAAGATTATTAACATATTTATTATTATTATTATTATTATTATTGATATAATTATAAATACCATTATAAGAACAATTAAAAACTATAAACTAGTTGTAATTCAAAAATTATTATTGTTATTATTATAGTTATCACAAAAATAAATACAATTTATTTTTATTAATATTATCATTATCATTTTTATAGTTAATATCATTGTTATTATTTATTATTACTTTTATAATTATTATTAAAAGTGCTATGATTAATATTAATATATTTATTATTATTAATACTTATTAAATGTAATTCAACAACATGTAACTACAAAATTTTTTGCAAATAACTCTCTTATTTCTGTTTATATGTCTGGTGAATTAAAACCCATGATTCCCTTTGTCAATACAGACAATTCCAAATGCAGTACTAGTTGAGGTCCACTCCATAAACTTTTTTCTTGATTTCCTGTTCTATTTGAGATTCTCTTTTGAGCTATAAAACAATCGGGTTCTTATTGGTAGGAATTAATTCATTTGAGTACTCACTCTCTATATCAAATACAACAACCAGATTCAATTAAATCAGTTAAATTCACTAATTATTTTTAAAAACAGATAACGATAACTCTGTCCTTCATTCTTTTTGGCCAAAATTCGAATTCAAGTTTTATTTAAAAATCTGGAATTGCAGAGTTGTTAGGAATCCTTTATGAAATCTTTCTGCAAAGTTTCAAAACCCAATTCGTAATATCGAGTACGAATTTTCGAGTCAAAGTTCTTGCATTAAAAAGTCAAAAATTGTTCTATGAACAAATTTGAATTCTCTGTTGCATCTTAAGTTAAATTGATAATTTATAGTGTTTATATGAAGCAATTGAAACAAAATTTATGTTATAATATTTCTTTAAAATGATCTTGATCTCGAAAACATTTTTTTTTCTTTTATTTCTGATCGATGAACAGCAGACTCTGTCTGCAATTTTTTTTTATTTTTTTTCGCTTTTATAAATTCAAACATGTAACAGAGAATAATTATAATATTTACGAATAATCTAAATAGGTTTGATAATTGAATGGTGAGGATATTGATTTATGGTTGATTGATAAATTGAAGAAGAAGAAGGAATAAGGAGACAGGTCGGGTTAAATATAAATACAGTCCCTATTATAACAGAAAAATGTCGGTAGCTCAGCTGGTCTAGATGTGTTCGGGTGTTCGAGAGGTCATGGGTTCAAGTCTCGTTTGGGGCGTTTTTTTTTTTTTTTTTTTTTAAAGCTTATTTGAAGGGTATACATTCTTATTCTCTATATTATAGTTATCATCATTATTATTATTATTGTTATCATTATTATTATTATGTTTATTATTATTAATGTCATTATAACTACTAAAGTAGTTATTATTATTTATTATTATTAGTATTATGATGTTAGTTACAATTATAGTTATTTTTTTTAAGTTATTTATTATTATCACTATCAAAATGCAAATTAACATTTTATTATTTATAGTAGTAGTATTAATATTATTAAAACTGTTATCTTTAGTAGTAAAATTATAGTTATAATTATTAGTATTATTATTATTAACAATATATTTATTATTAGTAAACCATTATATTCAAGACTATAATTTTTTTTTAAATAATTATTATATACATAAAAGTATACATATTACATATACCATAATTATATTAATATTTCATATAACTGTGTATCAAACAAATATATATATTTTTCCTATAAATACCTCTGTATAACAAATTACTAATTTTAATTAACACTAAACATATATATAAATATATGGACATATATATAAATATTAATATAACTAAATGAATGTATATCAATCACTATAAGATATATATATATATATATATATATATATATATATATATATATATATATATATATATATATATATAAACAAAATTAATATATAACACATATAATTTAAGATATAATATAAGTATGTGTTTTAAATGGAAGTTAATATAAATCCTATATAAATACAAAAATATATATGTAATATATATTAATAAATAAAAATTATATGACTTCCGTTATATGTTTTAATATATATACAAATGATATAGGTTTGTGAATCCGAGGCCAACCCTGCATCGTTCAATGTCGTCATACGTATTTTTTACTACAAAATACAGTATTGTGAGTTTTCATTACTCCCTTTTCTAAATGCTTTTGCAATATATATTTTTGGGACTGAGAATGCATGCGCTTTTATAAATGTTTTACGAAATAGACACAAGTAATCGAAACTACATTATATGGTTGAATGATCGAAATCGAATATGCCCCTTTTTATTAAGTCTGGTAATCTAAGAATTAGGGAACAGACACCCTAATTGACGCGAACTCTAAAGATAGATCTATCAGGTCCAACAAGCCCCATCCAAAGTACCGGATGCTTTAGTACTTCGAAATTTATATCATGTCTGAAGGAGGATCCCGGAATGATGGGGATATTCTTATATGTATATTGTGAATGTCGGTTACCAGGTGTTCAATCCATATGAATGTTATATTTGTCTCTATGCATGGGACGTTTATTTATGAGAAATGAAAATCTCTTGTGGTCTATTAAAATGATGAAAATGATTATTTATGTTAAACTAATGAACTCACCAACCTTTTGGTTGACACTTGAAAGCATGTTTATTCTCAGGTATGAAAGAAATCTTCCGCTATGCATTTGCTCATCTTAGAGATATTACTTGGATTCATTCATGACATATTTTAAAAGATGATGCATTCGAGTCGTTGCGTTCATCAAGATTATTATTAAGTCAATTATAGTTAGATATATTATGAAATGGTATGTCTGCCGTCAACTTTCGATGTAATGAAAGATTGTCTTTCCAAAAACTAATGCAATGTTTGTAAAATGTATCATATAGAGGTCAAGTACCTCGCTATGTAATCAACTGTTGTGAATCGTTTATAATCGATATGGACTTCATCCGAATGGATTAGGACGGGTCGTTTCAGTTGGTATCAGAGCGGTGGTCTTAGCGAACCATGTCTGCATTAGTGTGTCTAACTGATAAGTCATTAGGATGCATTAGTGAGTCTGGACTTCGACCGTGTCTGCATGTCAAAAGTTTTGCTTATCATTTTGTGTCAAAAATTACCTGCTTAACATTTTTAGAGAATCACTTGCTTATCATTCTTAGTCTAGACACGTTTTACTGCATTGACTGCATGAATAGTGTATAGACAAAATTCATATCTTAGCGTATCTGTTACTGTAACTTTGTCTGACAACTTCCTTAGATTCCTCCGTAACCTATGGGATTTTAGTATTATATATGCATATGTAAATTATGTATTGCAGGGTACTAATCTACATCCTATAATCTATATTCTTATCGAAAATCCTTCATCTGATCATACGAGATGAATCCTGCAACCAGTTCGAGTCCCTCAGATTCCGATAGCTATTCCGATAGTTATTCCGACATAGATGTTCACCTAAGCTCCGAAAACAGCGTCATCGGCTTGAATCAACCAATCAGCCATTATCAATTCATATGATGGGTTCGTAGTTGACTTAATTAATGGAAACGCGCAGAAGGCAATCCCTTCCACCAACCGAATTCACCTCTTGACAATGAACCTGAAGCGTTTACCGGCAAACCTATTCGAGACATCATTTTCAGTCTCATTTCCAGGGTAACTCGACAAGATTATATTCTATCCACAATTCTGAACCTTATTCATCCACTCGTTCCGATCGACAATCATCCCGGAGTAATATAAGAAGTCAACGAACTTCGCGCGCTAGTAATCAATTTGGAGAATATGGTGCAAAATGTACCAGCTTCAGCAACATTACCAGCACCAACATCAAGACCAGTACCACCAACAACTCAAGTTCACATCATACACCTCAACATCTAATTATGTACCTCGAGCTTAATCATCAATCTGCGAATCGTTCTACATCATTTATCTTCGTTCGACATGACGAATATGTAATCTTCAATGTTTTAGAGATTATATATTCTAGTTCTAACGGTAAATCAAATGAGATTAATATTATATTAACTCATTAAATCTATGAGTACATCTGAAGAAAATATATATGTAAGTATATTTTCATAAAGATTGTAATTAAAAATTCTTTCGTATAAACTATTAATGGTGAAATTATTTTAACGGGTAGGTAATACCCGAGGAATATTTAGATTTCACTTTAATAGGTTATACTGTACATTCTTTGAATCTGATTCAACATCCATTTACTATCCTACTTACATCTACAGAGATACGAATCCGTTCACCGCAGAATAACCATTTTTTTATTTTATTTCAATTTCATATTTGGATTTTGATTTATCACAATCAAACAGGTGGCATAATGAAGAAAACATTGGACAAAATAAAAATTGTTAGAAACAAACGAATTAACTAATTGAAATTTTGTTAAGAATCCACGCTAACTGTTCCTAGCTAACTGTTCCTAGCTAACTGATTACATTTTAGTTATCGCAGTTTATTTATCGCAATTTAATTATCGCAATTTTATTTATCGTTATTTAAATTCTGTTATTTACTTTATGCATTTAATTTATCGTCATTTAATTTCTGTTATTTATTTTACGCACATTAAATATCGGGACACGTATACAAGGTTTTGACATATCATATCGACGCATCTATATATATTATTTGGAATCACCATAGACACTCTATATGCAGTAATGACCGAGTTCTCTATACAGGGTTGAGGTTGATTCTCAAATAATATATATACTTTGAGTTGTGATCGAGTCTGAGACATGTACATGGGTCACGATATTTATTAATTAATTCGAATATTATATATTAAACTATATATAAATTGTTGGACTGTTAACTGTGGACTGCCAACATTGGACAATTAAAATGAATTAAAATACTGATTATAACATATGAAACTAAACAATTCTTCAAGTTTGCCACTTGATTTCATCTTAAACCTCATTTGTATCTTGACGATTACAACTTGCGTTTAAACCTTTCATGATTCTTGAAAACACCTCAATCGAGAGGATGAACCAACTGCACTTCATTTAAGGGAGAAAAGATTGATGCATATAGTATGCACCTGAAAACACTCGGAACCTGAGTAAACGCTTAACACGTAACGGTGTTAATTCCTTTAGCGTTAATATTACCGAAAATAACTTTGCATCTGCTGTTCGAGATAGCCAGTTTTGTCACAGCTCCAGCAAGACAACTTCAACGTTTCGTACGAAACAACCTTATTATAATGTTGATATATACGCATGCTCTTTTATTGTTACCAGGGAACCTTTCATATTCCACCATACTACCATCAGCGTTTAATCAGCTAAAAACACAATTTTTCCTGAAACCACCTCGGATTAATAACCGATGACTCAGATATCATAGCATTAAATGCAGAGGAAACAGAAAAATGGTAGATGGTCTAAACGACCAAAAGTTTGATGATAAAGAAAGGAGTGTTAGGAACGCTCGATAGAAGATTGAGTATTGAAAAACAGATTGAGCTACCCATGAAGGAGACCAAGGACAAATACAAGGACCAAACCCTATATTCAAAGGATTCAGGTAATTCTGGATCCGTTGAAATCTTTAGAGAATATCTTACTCCGAAGTCATGTTAAAATCTTGCGGAAAAATCTTTCTCCATCAACCATCGAACTTAGAAATTCCCAAATATCATCATCAATATCTTCGATATTTCTGAGGATATTTTCATAAATATTCTCGTCCGAAATTATATACCTCCTCGTGCTTCCTGTGTATCATTATATTGGGAACATTCAATAGAAAAATTTAGTACCGAAAAGCAGATTATGCGAAACTAGGAAGAAAGCCGTGGACATATTACAAAGAATAAGTTTGACTTCAAAGAATCTAAATTATTCAATGTCTGCTAAAGTCTTTAGTGAATATCTTGCTCCTTACTCTAAACCCTTGCAGATAATAGTTTCTATCATCCTCTGATCTTAAATATTTTGAGATATTATCGTATCTTTCATTATAAATATCCTCCATATTTCTGGAGATATTTTTATAACTATTCTTATCTGAAATCATTAATCTCTTCGTGCTATCAGTATTACATCATATAAAAACTGTTAGTTTCTATATTCTGTAAACTTTCGAGCTTAAAATATGAATGTTATTGAAGTAATGTTGGGAACTGATGCATGAGTTAGTATAATATAATGACACTTGATCAACGTGATTATATTATAGTAAGTCATGCTGAGTTTCTAATGGGACGTGATGATTCACAGATCATAACGTCATCATATGCCATGTTACATAACTCTTTCATTCTGCTTAACTTATGAACATATCAAGAAGGTACATTCTTGATAGTTCTATTCTCAGTGAATCTGGTAAATTGACAAATCAAATCGTGCTAATACATTCCTTTCTGCTTGGAATACTATAATCATACGAAATTTCATACCTATAAATTCTGGACCGTTACTCGCTTTAACAGAGGTCGAGGAGTTAATAAAAGAGCAAAGAGCTCCACAATATAAGAGAAAATATAAAGCCCAATAACAACACAGAAATTACAAACCTTGTATATCAATGTTTATCGCAACATAAAGACACGGAAAATTAAAAACACTATAACCCCAAGGGCGAAGTAAAAGAAAACAGATTTCTCCGGTGGAAGTTGGAAAAGGAGAATGATTGTTACAATAGTCAGGATAAGGACAAGGATCACAACTGGACTAAGCATTTTCACAATCTTTTGGATGTATGAACTAAGAAAGAAAATATAGGAATGGTGAGAATAATGGAACGGGGGAGTTTAATTTATAATGGAAATATCGGACGTAGTAATTGAGGCAGATCATCGCATTTAATTAAAGAGATCCTAATTTCCTTAAATCTCGAAGAATCAGATCTTATAGATTTCCAAGATCTTCTTTTGAATCCCTTGAACTCCGGAATTCAACTCCCTACGTCAAAAGTTAAGATGAAACTTTATTTATACAATTCACTCTTTGATGATAACTTCACTCGTACTCTTCGAGTAATTGAATTATCTTATTCATATTACTCAACAGTAATAAACTCTAATTATCAACTCATATTCGTCATGAAAACATTTTTATTAGTAGCCATGACCACCTCACTCAAATTTCAGGACGAAATTTCTTTAACGGGTAGGTACTGTGATGACCCGGGAATTTCCGACCAAATTTAAACTTTAATCTTTAAATATTCCCGACACGATAAGAAAGGTTTGTAAGTTGAACCTCAAGAATTTTAAACTGTGTTCATACATTCATTTAACCTCGACTAAATTCCAAAGATTCACGAACCATTATAGGAACGAGTATGAATATATATATATATATATATATATATATATATATATATATATATATATATATATATATATATATATATATATGTATATATATATATATTATAACTTGAAAACATTAACAAGTATTAGACGTATAATACTTTACATGAACGTTGTTGTTTTAAAATATGTTTAAACTAATTATCGATGAAATTAAAAGATAATGTTAAAAGATTGAATTATTAGATACATTGAATTATGGCTACGAGTCTCTGTTAGGAGGTTCACTTTGATTTAGGAAACCTTTCCCTTTTTATCATATTCGGAAAATAGTAAAGTGATTTTTCATATAAGAACAAAATGTCATTTAACGAGAACTAGACAAGGGATTGTGGAGATTCCTGTTGATTTTCAATACTTGCTTTCTGATCAAATTAATTGAAGAATAGATAAATTGTTAATAAATATGTGTACATGAATATATGTGTATATATATTATAACTTGATAACTCAATAAAATATTATACGATTTAGTTACTAGGAATAATGATATATAATAATTTACGATATACACTAAAATTGGTTATGTAACAAGTATATATATATATATATATATATATATATATATATATATATATATATATATATATACATATATACATACATATGGATATTACTTGTAAATTGTTATTGATATTAAATTTATTGGTTTAAAAATATACTTAGTATATTCAACTAAGTAACAAAACTTGATATACTTATAGATATTGTAATATCATTAAATATTACAAAAATTATAAATAGTAATATGAATAAATGTAATTACAAGTAAAAAAAAATATATAGTTATTGTAGTAACATTAAAATTTGTTGTTACTACTTTCATTATTATTAATGCTAATATCAATATTAGGATTATTAACATATTTATTATTATTATTATTATTGATATAATTATAAATACCATTATAAGAACAATTAAAAACTATAAACTAGTTGTAATTCAAAAATTATTATTGTTATTATTATAGTTATCACAAAAATAAATACAATTTATTTTTATTAATATTATCATTATCATTTTTATAGTTAATATCATTGTTATTATTTATTATTACTTTTATAATTATTATTAAAAGTGCTATGATTAATATTAATATATTTATTATTATTAATACTTATTAAATGTAATTCAACAACATGTAACTACAAAATTTTTTGCAAATCACTCTCTTATTTCTGTTTATATGTCTGGTGAATTAAAACCCGTGATTCCCTTTGTCAATACAGACAATTCCAAATTCAGTACTACTTGAGGTCCACTCCATAAACTTTTTTCTTGATTTCCTGTTTTATTTGAGATTCTCTTTTGAGCTATAAAACAATCGGGTTCTTATTGGTAGGAATTAATTCATTTGAGTACTCACTCTCTATATCAAATACAACAACCAGATTCAATTAAATCAGTTAAATTCACTAATTTTTTTTTAAAAATAGATAACGATAACTCTGTCCTTATTCTTTTTGGCCAAAATTTGAATTCAAGTTTTATTTAAAAATCTGGAATTGCAGAGTTGTTAGGAATCCTTTATGAAATCTTTCTGCAAAGTTTCAAAACCCAATTCGTAATATCGAGTACGAATTTTCGAGTTAAAGTTCTTACATTAAAAAGTTAAAAATTGTTCTTGAACAAATTTGAATTCTCTGTTGCAACTTAAGTTAAATTGATAATTTATAGTGTTTATATGAAGAAATTGAAACAAAATTTATGTTATAATATTTCTTTAAAATGATCTTGATCTCGAAAACATTTTTTTTCTTTTATTTCTGATCGACGAACAGCAGACTGTGTCTGCAATTTTTTTTATTTTTTTTTTCGCTTTTATAAATTCAAACATGTAACAGAGAATAATTATAATATTTACGAATAATCTAAATAGGTTTGATAATTGAATGGTGAGGATATTGATTTATGGTTGATTGATAAATTGAAGAAGAAGAAGGAATAAGGAGACAGGTCGGGTTAAATATAAATACAGTCCCTATTATAACAGAAAAACGTCGGTAGCTCAGCTGGTCTAGATGTGTTCGGGTGTTCGAGAGGTCATGGGTTCGAGTCTCGTTTGGGGCGTTTTTTTTTTTTTTAAAAAAAGCTTATTTGAAGGGTATACATTCTTATTCTCTATATTATTGTTATCATCATCATTATTATTATTATTGTTATCATTATTATTAATATATTTATTATTATTAATGTCATTATAACTACTAAAGTAGTTATTATTATTTATTATTATTAGTATTATGATGTTAGTTACAATTATAGTTATTTTTTTAAGTTATTTATTATTATCACTATCAAAATGCAAATTAACATTTTATTATTTATAGTAGTAGTATTAATATTATTAAAACTATTATCTTTAGTAGTAAAATTATAGTTATAATTATTAGTATTATTATTATTAACAATATATTTATTATTAGTAAACCATTATATTCAAGACTATAATTTTTTTTAAATAATTATTATATACATAAAAGTATACATATTACATATACCATAATTATATTAATATTTCATATAACTGTGTATCAAACAAATATATATATTTTTCCTATAAATACATCTGTATAACAAATTACTAATTTTAATTAACACTAAACATATATATAAATATATGGACATATATATAAATATTAATATAACTAAATGAATGTATATCAATCACTTTAAGATATATATATATATATATATATATATATATATATATATATATATATATATATATATATAAACAAAATTAATATATATCACATATAATTTAAGACATAATATAAGTATGTGTTTTAAATGGAAGTTAATATAAATCCTATATAAATACAAAAATATATATGTAATATATATTAATAAATAAAAATTATATGACTTCCGTTATATGTTTTAATATATATACAAATGATATAGGTTTGTGAATCCGAGGCCAACCCTGCATTGTTCAATGTCGTCATATGTATTTTTTACTACAAAATACAGTATTGTGAGTTTTCATTACTCCCTTTTCTAAATGCTTTTGCAATATATATTTTTGGGACTGAGAATGCATGCGCTTTTATAAATGTTTTACGAAATAGACACAAGTAATCGAAACTACATTATATGGTTGAATGATCGAAATCGAATATGCCCATTTTTATTAAGTCTGGTAATCTAAGAATTTGGGAACAGACACCCTAATTGACGCGAACTCTAAAGATAGATCTATCGGGCCCAACAAGCCCCATCCAAAGTACCGGATGCTTTAGTACTTCGAAATTTATATCATGTCCGAAGGAGGATCCCCGAATGATGGGGATATTCTTATATGTATATTGTGAATGTCGGTTACCAGGTGTTCAATCCATATGAATGTTATATTTGTCTCTATGCATGGGACGTTTATTTATGAGAAATGAAAATCTTGTGGTCTATTAAAATGATGAAAATGATTATTTATGTTAAACTAATGAACTCACCAACCTTTTGGTTGACACTTGAAAGCATGTTTATTCTCAGGTATAAAAGAAATCATCCGCTATGCATTTGCTCATCTTATAGATATTACTTGGATTCATTCATGACATATTTTAAAAGACGTTGCATTCGAGTCGTTGCATTCATCAAGATTATTATTAAGTCAATTATAGTTAGATATATTATGAAATGGTATGTCTGCCGTCAACTTTCGATGTAATGAAAGATTGTCTTTCCAAAAACGAATGCAATGTTTGTAAAATGTATCATATAGAGGTCAAGTACCTCGCTATGTAATCAACTGTTGTGAATCGTTTATAATCGATATGGACTTCGTCCGGATGGATTAGGACGGGTCGTTTCATGAAACCTTAAGCAAACCTTCATTAGGTTTAACTCCTTGATTGCAGACTTGATCACTTTGAATGCCACCTATAATGAATTTGAACAAGTAAACAAATTCATAGATTCACCGCCTACTAAATGAAAATCTGTTACTGACCCTTTAAGAACCACTCAGACCCTAAAGAACTTTAACATGTCTTCTCTCTACAGTTCACTTTGGAACCATGAGAAGGCGGAGACTAAATTTGAACTTAACTTGAAAGAAAACTTTAGGTCTACCCCCACTGTAACATCCCGCGTTTTTCCGTTAAATTTAATTTTAACACCGTCTTTTTTTAAAAACATAATCTTTCGTATTTAAATTAATAGTTTCCGTGAGTAACGTTCATTATATTTCCGCTATTTAATTTTGACATCACACATTTACTCGAGCGTTTTAAAAATATTCGATCGGTTAAATCCCGCACCCGCTTTGAAACTCGAGGGACCGGAGTTGCCAAATGGGCAAACTAGTTGACTAGGTCAACTAGTCAACCCATTTCACCACCATTCAATCCCTCCATCTCTCTCTTTTTCTCTCTAGCAAGAACACACACAAACCCCAACTTCATAGAATCATCATCTAAATTCGGGATTGGAAGCAAACTTCAAAACAAATTACATATTTGGAATCCTCTCTTCATCCTCTACAATTTGATACCAACTTCATCTCGTTTGGGTAACATTTCTAAAACTCTAGATTTCTCTAAATTCGTGTTTTTAATTTGAAATGGTGTTAGTTAGTGTCTATGGCTCAAGTCTAACATGAATATATGTTTGGTTTGCTCGATTTGTTGTTTTTGGAGTAACTAGCATGAACTTGAAATGGGTTTGCTTAATCCTTGATTTTGGATGAGTTAATGTTGTTAGATTGTTAAAGTGCATGTTTTAATTGTGTTACTAGTATCATTAGCCACATTTGGATGTGTAGGTTGATTAAGAAAACTTCAAAAACCCGATTAATGATTTTGTGATGTTTGACTAGGGTTTGATAGTTCTTGACATGAACTTTTGGATGCTTAAATGCCATGGAGTGTTAATTGTTAGTGTTTAGTAGTAATGTATGCTTCATTACCTTCAAAACGGCATATCGTATGTGTAAATTGGATTCCCGAATCATAAAATACGTTTTACGAACTTGAAACTTTGAAAATAAACCTTTCTTGATCAATTGACGAGTTTTCGGTTATTGTAAATGATGTTTTTGATTGATGATATGTGGTTAGTTGTATTCCTCGTCAAAATACCTTTTCGACGATATATGATAGGCATTATAAGTGTTTGCGGGTCAAGAATTGGGTTGGAAAAGGTTTTGGTTCGTGCACACTTGAAAAAACTGACCAGAATTCTCTGCCCAGGTAGTGGCGCGACGCGCCACATCCCCGCGCGGCGCGCATAATCGCCTGGCCAGATTCTGCTCACTTTGTCACATTTCACGCGAAATGTTTGACTAGCTACCGACCTCCGATTCACATGAAACTTGTTTTAATATACTTGTATATGAATATTTAGCATAGAAAAATAGTTCGGGACCCGACCCGAACGCGTTGACTTTTTCATTGACTTTGACCAAGTTTGACTTTTAGTCAAACTTAACCAAACTTTTATACAATCATCCTAACATGTTTTTATACTTGTTTCTTGTATGAAACTTGACAACGTGATTCACATGCTATACTTAATCGAGTCGTAACGAGCCATAGGACTAATTGAACACATTTCACCCGACCTTGTGTCGTAACCGGTTAATTGATACAACTTACTTGTTTAGGTCAAGGCTAAGCAAATTTCATGCATACGTTACTTTGTGAAGTACTTTTATACTCGTGCACTCGAGGTGAGATCATAGTCCCACCTTTTCAACAACTTTTATTCTTTTAAATCGTGGGCTGAGAAACATATACATTACATACTTATATACATTTCACATGTATATATACTTTTCATACTTTTATACTTTGAACACAATACGAATACAAAGATACAGACGAGTTAGAACAAAAGTCCTCAATCCAATTATCATTAGTTCCACTTGCAGGGTGTAAGTGTAAGCGAGTGATTATGTTGTGTGGCCATACGGGTTTAACGAACCCTCATTCAGATGGTTCGCTACCGTTAGTGGATGAAATATAATTTCAACGTGCATAGTGTATGTTCTAACACTATATTCAAAATTCAGAGGGAAGATTCAGTTAAGCTTTGGTAATTGGGTGCTCGCAATACAAACTACATTCTTCGGAATAAATACGATTTGGATAATCATCTATACAAACTATTGTGGTTCAAAATATACTTTTACAAATACATTTATGATCTCACCAACGTTTTTCGTTGACAGTTTTCTATATGTTTCTCAGGTTCATACTTGGCTATTTGATACATGCTTCCGCGTACACTCATACTTGCTCGGAGTCGAGCATACATGCATACACTCTGATTTCTTGCTTGGGGTCAAGCATACATACATACATACGCTAGTGATAGCACTTTTGGATTCAAACTTTTGTTTACATACTTACGCTATTTATAGCAACTGTGTTTTTCAACCTATATTATGTCGCAAGTTATTCCATTTATACTTTATGACTTTTGTAAACTTAGACTTCTTGTCGAACGGTTTTGTAAACTAAACTTGCAAGTCTTGTACCTTTCAAATGAACGCGACATAATTTTGGTCAAACGAGTCTCATATAGGGACTACGACCACGCAACGGGACCTAAGTTAACGACGCCGTCAATAACGGTTTTGGTCGGGTCGTTACAAGTGGTATCAGAGCGTTGGTTGTAGGGAACTAGGACGTGCATTAGTGTGTCTAACAGAGTCGTTAGGACGCATTAGTGAGTCTAGACTACAACCGGATAGTTAGCATTTGCATTCTGACATACATTTGCTATAGATAGCACTTACTTGACTACTTGTGCATTATACTTGAATCATTCTTAGGCAAACTTTTTAATGGTACCCAACCTTCATCATACGAACTCGCATTCCGCCACTTTTTGGTAACACACGTAAATTCATGATTCATACACGTATGGATGACGACGACTTCATTAGTCACACTTGTTCGGGAACTCTGTCTCCCGGATTGTTATTTGCCACCGTTTCAACTTACTATCGGTTTCCCACTGGTGTTTCTTACTATCTAATTTTTGGTGTTACTACCATCACTACTCTAGGTGAGTATCGTCATCAACATTTATCACTACGGTTGCGTGCTACTCGTTATCATGACTCGTTACTCTTTTCATACCTAAATACATTATTGTTTGAATCGAACCGATTTGACGTTAACAATCATTTATACACTTCCCGCGGGGAAACGCTTCTTTAGAGTTGTAGAAACTATTTCGATTTAATACGAGTCACGTTTGAGACGTCGTTACATTTTGTTCATTTTAGATTTTCGCGATGACACGAACTTGAATCCATAGAGTGATGTGGGAATGGAGGTATGAGTTAGCGTAATATAACGACACTCGATCAACGTGGTTATATTACGGTAAGACATACCAAAGTTCTAGTGACGCGTGATGGTGGTTAGACTCGATCAACCTAAACACCACCATGTGCCATGTACATGACTTCATCCTTTCATGTTTGGACATCCGAAAACCCCGAGAAAATTGATAACAACCATACCGGGGACACCCCTTCGACTTTTGTCGAACTATACTTATGCTTCCGAATGAATTACCGATTCCTCTCGACTTCAACCGTATGTCACACGGGTATACTAGCTCGTCCTCGCACAGTCTTATTGACTAATTACGATTTACTCGTTATGCTCGCACCGAGGCGGAAACTTCCCCCTCATCACACTCGTACTTCCGGTTCAGGAAATCTTTACTCTAAACTCTCAATGGGGGGAGAGACTCTCCACGTTATACTAGTATTCACCTCGAGGGTGAATAGTTCCGACGAACGTTTTTCTTTCAGAAACCGATGAGAACTTGCCCCGACGAACGTTTTTGGAAACTGATAAATTTTTCGCGACGCGAATTTTCTTGAGAAACTTGTCCTAACAAACTTGTCCAAATATACCTTACGGAATGTACTCCGTTTCGGACCGAGATCCTCGTTTCACTTCTAGATTTTGGAGTGCCTCACAAAAAGTCTCGGGACCACGTTTAGACATGAGTACCGCGTACCATCCACAACCTGACGGACCGAACAAACATGCGATTTAAACCTTGGAAACCATAATACAAGTTTGTATTACCAACTTCAAATTTACTTGAGAAAAGTATTTTCCTTTAACCGAATCCTCGTACTACAATGATTTTCATTCGAGTTTTAACGTCACTCCTTTTGAAACCACATGTGACCGGAAACGTCATTCTCCTTTGTCGAACCAAGTAAACGATGATCAATTCACCGGGGCCGAGGTTATTCATGAGCAACCGAGAAAATTTATTCATATTCAGGTAAAACCCTACGCGACTCGTAATCACCAAGAGCTACGCCGATGTTAGACGTAAACATTTCAAATTCCACGTGGGAAACCGCGTCACGTTAAGAGTCGCACCTTGGAAAGGTGCAATCAGTTTCGGGAAAACGTAGGAAGCTAAATCCGCTATATTTCGATCCTTTAAATTCTTGGGGTGTTTTGGACCCGTCGCCAGCCGTTTAGACTCTTCCGACTCATTTTGGGTCTCCGTTTATCCTACATTCGATGTATCAACTCAAAGACGTGTTTTGCGAAACGAGAACTTGATATCTCCTTTGATGAACTCACTATCGACGATAACCCTCACTTCCTAGGAGGACCGGTTGAAACCATAAATCGTGAAGCCAAACCTTAAAACAACATATGATCCCGACCGTCAAAATTCGTTGAAATACCCTAGAACGTACTTCTCCCTCATTCGTAGAATTGGCAACACAAAATCTCGAGGAAGATTCAACAACTACTACTTCCAACTAAATTTCGGGACGAAATTTCTTTTGAGGTGTGGATAATGTAACATCCCGCGTTTTTCCGTTAAATTTAATTTTAACACCGTCTTTTTTTAAAAACATAATCTTTCGTATTTAAATTAATAGTTTTCGTGAGTAACGTTCATTATATTTCCGCTATTTAATTTTGACATCACACATTTACTCGAGCGTTTTAAAAATATTCGATCGGTTAAATCCCGCACCCGCTTTGAAACTCGAGGGACCGGAGTTGCCAAATGGGCAAACTAGTTGACTAGGTCAACTAGTCAACCCATTTCACCACCATTCAATCCCTCCATCTCTCTCTTTTTCTCTCTAGCAAGAACACACACAAACCCCAACTTCATAGAATCATCATCTAAATTCGGGATTGGAAGCAAACTTCAAAACAAATTACATATTTGGAATCCTCTCTTCATCCTCTACAATTTGATACCAACTTCATCTCGTTTGGGTAACATTTCTAAAACTCTAGATTTCTCTAAATTCGTGTTTTTAATTTGAAATGGTGTTAGTTAGTGTCTATGGCTCAAGTCTAACATGAATATATGTTTGGTTTGCTCGATTTGTTGTTTTTGGAGTAACTAGCATGAACTTGAAATGGGTTTGCTTAATCCTTGATTTTGGATGAGTTAATGTTGTTAGATTGTTAAAGTGCATGTTTTAATTGTGTTACTAGTAACATTAGCCACATTTGGATGTGTAGGTTGATTAAGAAAACTTCAAAAACCCGATTAATGATTTTGTGATGTTTGACTAGGGTTTGATAGTTCTTGACATGAACTTTTGGATGCTTAAATGCCATGGAGTGTTAATTGTTAGTGTTTAGTAGTAATGTATGCTTCATTACCTTCAAAACGGCATATCGTATGTGTAAATTGGATTCCCGAATCATAAAATACGTTTTACGAACTTGAAACTTTGAAAATAAACCTTTCTTGATCAATTGACGAGTTTTCAGTTATTGTAAATGATGTTTTTGATTGATTATATGTGGTTAGTTGTATTCCTCGTCAAAATACCTTTTCGACGATATATGATAGGCATTATAAGTGTTTGCGGGTCAAGAATTGGGTTGGAAAAGGTTTTGGTTCGTGCACACTTGCAAAAACTGACCAGAATTCTCTGCCCAGGTAGTGGCGCGGCGCGCCACATCCCCGCGCGGCGCGCAGAATCGCCTGGCCAGATTCTGCTCACTTTGTCACATTTCACGCGAAATGTTTGACTAGCTACCGACCTCCGATTCACATGAAACTTGTTTTAATATACTTGTATATGAATATTTAGCATAGAAAAATAGTTCGGGACCCGACCCGAACGCGTTGACT
Organism: Rutidosis leptorrhynchoides; assembly: GCF_046630445.1. Classification (NCBI taxonomy): domain Eukaryota; kingdom Viridiplantae; phylum Streptophyta; class Magnoliopsida; order Asterales; family Asteraceae; genus Rutidosis; species Rutidosis leptorrhynchoides. Next base: position 285,373,037 of record NC_092336.1, on the reverse strand, counting down.
TTTTCGTTGACTTTGACCAAGTTTGACTTTTAGTCAAACTTAACCAAACTTTTATACAATCATCCTAACATGTTTTTATACTTGTTTCTTGTATGAAACTTGACAACGTGATTCACATGCTATACTTAATCAAGTCGTAACGAGCCATAGGACTAATTGAACACATTTCACCCGACCTTGTGTCGTAACCGGTTAATTGATACAACTTACTTGTTTAGGTCAAGGCTAAGCAACTTTCATGCATACGTTACTTTGTGAAGTACTTTTATACTCGTGCACTCGAGGTGAGATCATAGTCCCACCTTTTCAACAACTTTTATTCTTTTAAATCGTGGGCTGAGAAACATATACATTACATACTTATATACATTTCACATGTATATATACTTTTCATACTTTTATACTTTGAACACAATACAAATACAAAGATACAGACGAGTTAGAACAAAAGTCCTCAATCCAATTATCATTAGTTCCACTTGCAGGGTGTAAGTGTAAGCGAGTGATTATGTTGTGTGGCCATACGGGTTTAACGAACCCTCATTCAGACGGTTCGCTACCGTTAGTGGATGAAATATAATTTCAACGTGCATAGTGTATGTTCTAACACTATATTCAAAATTCAGAGGGAAGATTCAGTTAAGCTTTGGTAATTGGGTGCTCGCAATACAAACTACATTCTTCGGAATAAATACGATTTGGATAATCATCTATACAAACTATTGTGGTTCAAAATATACTTTTACAAATACATTTATGATCTCACCAACGTTTTTCGTTGACAGTTTTCTATATGTTTCTCAGGTTCATACTTGGCTATTTGATACATGCTTCCGCGTACACTCATACTTGCTCGGAGTCGAGCATACATGCATACACTCTGATTTCTTGCTTGGGGTCAAGCATACATACATACATACGCTAGTGATAGCACTTTTGGATTCAAACTTTTGTTTACATACTTACGCTATTTATAGCAACTGTGTTTTTCAACCTATATTATGTCGCAAGTTATTCCATTTATACTTTATGACTTTTGTAAACTTAGACTTGTTGTCGAACGGTTTTTGTAAACTAAACTTGCAAGTCTTGTACCTTTCAAATGAACGCGACATAATTTTGGTCAAACGAGTCTCATATAGGGACTACGACCACGCAACGGGACCTAAGTTAACGACGCCGTCAATAACGGTTTTGGTCGGGTCGTTACACCCACCACTTCAAAATCTTCTAAGACAGATGATACTGCTCTTATTGCTGCTGCTAAAAAGAAAGCTCAAAAGGCTTTACTGGTTCAAAAGTTGTTGGCAGAAGAAGAGACAGCTGAGAGTGATGTGGATAGTGGTACTGGGTCTGAAGAAAGCATTGATGAAGAAAGTGATGCTGAAGGGTTTACTGAAGGTATGGCTTTGCTGGCTAGGCAGTTCAAAAGGTTCAATCGTAATAGAACCAGTAAGTCATACAAAGGGAGGAAGAAACCGAGTGCTAGGTATAGCAGCAAGTCAGTCAAGGGTCCTAAATCTGAGTGTTATAATTGTGGGAAGGTTGGATATTTTACTGCTGAATGCATGTCCAGGAAACCTTCAACTTCACTTGCTAACTCTTTCTCAAAAGCTGAAAAGTACAAGAACAAGTACAAATCTATGAAATCTCATATGAAGGAAAGTGCTAAGACTGATAAGAAGGATAAAAAGCCAGAAAAGGTTCTAGTAGCTGAGCATCATGATTGGGATGAAACCAGCTCATCATCATCCTCTGATAGTGATACTGATGATGATGGTGCTGGTTATGCTCCAGATAAAAAGCTGTGTTTAATGGCCAAGGAGGTCAAGGAGTCTGATGAGGATGATTGTGGTAGTAAGTTTTTGGCTGATATTAAGGAAGCTGATCAGAAAAGAGACTCACCTCAATGGAAAACTGAATTGATGTATAAGGTTGATAATTTTTGAACTTATACTGATGATGAAAAAGCCGAAATGTTTGACTACCTAAGAGTTGACTTATGTAGAGGCAGCAAACCTGAAGAAGTTTTGAAAACTGACAACAAATCTTTTAATGAGAAACTTAAAAGCAAAAATGATGAAATTAAAATCTTGAAAGATGATATTTCCAAACTTGAAAAACAAAACTTTGCTTTAAGGTCTCTTCACGTTGAGGCAGCAGAAGTCAAGAACTAGCTGGATAATCTTAAAAAGGTTGTTGCTTCGTGGTGTACATCTGCTCAACGCACTGCAAAGTGTGTTAACGAGCAGGTGCCTGCCGAAGTTGAAGATTTCTTTGCTGGTGACTATGCTGCTGCTACTGCTATTGCAGAAGTTACTTTCATGGACCCAATTCTTGAAACTGATCCTGAAGCTGTTTTACCAAATACTTTTGCCAAGATAGTTAAGGGTAAAAAAGACTTGACAAATAAGTTTGTTAGACATGCTGTGTCCCCACCACCTGCCATGAAAGAGATTTTGGAGGATAAAGTTAAAGCAAGAGAAGCAGTAACTCAATTGATGAGACTACTGATGAAATGACCCGTCCATATTACTATAAATGCAGTACGTTATTCATTGGTCACATAGCGAGTTATTTGACCTCTATATGATACGTTTTAGAAAATATTGCATTCGTTTCATAAAAAGCACACCATTATTATACAGAATGCATGTTTTAAGTAATTGGGTGATTATTTAAGGAATAATCCCCATAATACATCGGTTTTCAAATACTACACACGTGACTACATACATGACATAACAGTCTAATATAATACATGACAAAGGTTTTATTGAATGCAACACTTTATTTAATTAAAAGCATGAGACTCCATGCACAACTTGCTCAGATAATGCAAGCGGAAGACTTTCTTAAGGACCTGAGAATAAACATGCTTAAACAGTCAACACAAAGGTTGGTGAGATATATAGGTTTAAAGTTATCATCGATATAAATATAGAATACAAGATTTCATAGTTATAAATATTTCAATAAAGATATTCTATAAGTTGTTGAGCGCTTCGGTAACCATACTTAACCATTAATGTGGCATATTACCTTTATTATGAAATCTCGCTGCACTGTACCAAGTGTAGTAAAAATGAAGTACTATGCAACCGTTTACGATACTAGAGCGACTAGCCCGGTTGGGGTTGTCAAACCCGATAGATCTATCAATAGGATTCGCGCTTACATGCTCTTACAACATGTAAATATTAGTTACCAAGCTATTAGGGAAGATATGCAATGTGGTACAACTCAACGTAGAATATATTTCAAGTACTTGTGTCCATGACGTAAAACATAAAATGCATGTATTCTCATCCCAAAATATTTTTAGAGTTTAAAAATGGGACTATATACTCACGGTAGTAAAAGTATATTAATAATAAGTTTTCAGCTTATTAAAAATATGGCCGTCGTCCTTAGATTCACGAACCTATAACAATAATAATGATTCAGATAATAATACGACATGTGAATAAAATAAAACAAGTTCATAGAATTAATTTTTAACATTTTTATGTTAGTAGTCCTTTGTTAGTAGTCAAAAATAGTCTGAAATATCTAACAGTCCAATAATCGGTATATATATAATCTTAGAATTACCCCAAAACGTATTGTATACGTATTGTCTTTGCGTCAACCCAGAGACGTATTGTATACGTATTATCTTATAATTTATCAAAACGTATTGTATACTTATTGTCTTAGGATTTATCAAAACGTATTGTATACTTATTGTCATGGAATGTACCAAGATTATTATGTATATATATACAATCTCGGAATTAACTAAGATTATAATATTTTGTTATACTAATGATAAAATATACAAATATATATAGGATATAGGAAAATTTAGCAAGGATATGGTTAATATAGTTTTTACAATATAAATTTCGTCCATACAACGTTAATTTTAGCAGCTTTTATTTTGCTCGCCAAATATTCATTACAACTCCGTTTAAAGTGAATCAAATTGCTATTTATTCCTTAAGAAGTTAAATTTTCAAAAACAATTCGAAAAGTTCAGCCCATGTATTAATATCTAGAGTTTTACCCTCTTTTTGTGCCGGTGGACAGATTTGGAAGAATCCCGGCACCCACCCAATATATGATTTTTGATAAAATACTTCCACTTTGTCTAAAATCATGAAAACAATACTAGAAGTCTTATTTACATATATTAACATATTTCCAAAGTCTTAGCCTTGAACTCAAAGTCTAAAATATGTTTTTAATTCCCAACCCAAAACAGCCCGCTTTTTACCGAATGGAGATTAAACGATATATGTTAAGTTTCAAGGTGTTCTTCATATGTACAAGTTATAAGTTCTTATATTAACTTAATATAACATCATAATACATTTAAATAAGTGTTATTAGAGTTAAGTTAGAAAGATTAGATTAGTTTATCAAATAAGTTTAGAATCAACTAAACTATATTCTAGTTTATAAATTCTTATATAGATAGCTATAAACATATGAATTGAACAAGAATTTAGGCAAGGTTAATACCTTGATTTTGAAGCTTGAACTTGCTAGAAATAGATGAAGAACAAAGAAAGGGATACTAGAACTAGAGAGAGTATGTGTGTGTAAGTAAACATGAAGTAAAAATTAGAAAATGAATGGTAAAAATTTGACCAAATATGGTGTCTTTATATACTAGTTGTAATTTGTCATTTTGTGAAAAATATCTAGTATAAGTTAAAAACCATTAGGTAATGCATGACATATTATTCCATTATTGAAAATTTCTATTGGTATATACCAATTGTATGTACTTCTAGAAGCTGTGTATAATACGGGTAAAAATACCGTATGAATGCGAGTAGAATTCTTGAGGAAATTGAATGGAAATATGAGTATAGCTATCCTTCATATGTATTGGTATATTATAAAGTGTATTCAATACTTGTAAGGATGTATTTACACTCGTAATACATTATATGTAAATACATTTTAACATAAGTTAATTACGTCGTTTAAATAGTAACATATATATTGTTCAAAAACTCTTTAAATTAGTAGTATGAAAATATAGTTAATATACATAATGAGATATTTAATTATCATATTTTTAAGTTAAATATATATAAATCCATATATATATACAATAATTAAATAATTAAACAATTAAATCAAGTTATGACGTTCGTGAATCGTCGGAATAAAAGGGTGACCAAAAGCTTGTGTAAAACTCTTTTCGGAGGTTCAAGACTTATTAAAATTCATTGCTTATCAAGTCGGAATAATTAAATCATGTAAATAGTATAATCAAGTAGTCAAAAAAATCCGGGTTGTTACAGTACCTACCCGTTAAAGAAATTTCGTCCCGAAATTTGATCGAGATCCTCATGGCTGACAATAAGTATGTTTTCATGACGAATACGAGTTGAAAATTAGAGTTTTATCACCAGTGAGTAATATGGATAAAACAATTCGATTATGTGAAGTGTATGAGTGAAGCTATCGCAAAATAGTGAAATGAGGAAAATAAAGAGTCGTCTTAACTTTTGACGTCGTCACGGTTGATTTCCGGATTAAATAAAATCTTTGTAATCTTTATAAGATTTGATTCTTCGGTAATTAAGGAAATTAGTATTTTCTTCGATTAGGTGCGTAATCTGCCTCGATTGCTATTTCTGATATTTCTCTATAAATTAACACCCCCCTTCGTTTCCTTATTTCCACATCTCTCTTCTTTTATACTTTCTTCCTTAATTCATACTTCCAAAACATTCGTCAATATGCTCCATCCAGTTCTAATTCTTGATATATTCTTGACTATCACATCTGTCATTCTTCTTTTTCATCTACCACCAGAGGAATCTGTTTACTTCTACTATGCTCCTGGGTTCATAGTGTTTTTAGTTCTCCCGTGTCTTTATATTGCTATACGCATTGATATACATGGTTTGTAATTCTCTGTGTTGTTGTCATGCTTATATTTTTCCTTATATTTCGGAGCTCCTATACTCGTGTATTGTCATTCACGGTTATTGCTCTCTTCCATTTGCTATGATTTATACTCCTATTCCTATTTCGAAGCTTCATGCTTTTGTTTTCTCTTCTCAATTTTAAGTAAAGCGAGTAATGGTCCAGAATTCGTAGGTATGAAGCTTCGGATGAACAATACTTATGTTCTAAGAAAGAAATGGTAATAGCACGATCTAACTTGTTAAATTACTAGAAAATTACAGAAAAGACCAAATCACTAAGAAAAATATTTTCTTGATAATTCTAGGGGTTAAATAGAATGAAAAAGTTATGTAACATGGCACATGATGACGGTATGGTCTGTGAATCATCATGTTTCATTAGAAACTCAGCATGACTTACTGTAATATAATCATGTTGATCAAGTGTCATTATATTATACTAACTCATGCTTCAGTCCCCAACACTACTTCAAAAACATTCATATTTTAAATTCAATTTTTTTTTTCAAAATTTAGAAACTAAAACAGTTTCTTTTATGATATATGATGTGCAGCGGGGTAGTATACAAAATAGCTTATATTTTACTAGGAAAATACTATTAAATACGATACAATTTTACACAAGATATTTATTTATTTATAGAATGGATATACTTAAACCTTGCTACAACACTTATAGGCAGTGTACCTAATCGTACAGTAGTGTAGTTTTTAGTAAGTCCGGTTCGTTCCACAGGGAAATCTTTAAACAAAGCTCAACGCTATATTAGTTTAACTTTTATAAAAATACAAATATATATATAGGTAATATTATTATTATAAAGGGGGGTTTTTACCGTTTAATGACCGGTTTGTCGATTTTAAAACTTTAGTCGCAGTTAAAACCTAATGTAAAATATAAAATAAATACAAGACTTAAATTAAAGCGTAAAGTAAATAACGATAATGAAATTGCGAATAATAAAAATGCGATAAAATTAAATTGCGATAATTAAAAAGTACGATAATTAAAAGTGCGATAATAAAATAAATAAAAGTGCGATAATTAGAAGTGCAATTAAATATAAAATAAAGGAAATTAAATATGAAATAAAAGAATTATGCTTATTTAAACTTCCGTAATCATGATGTTTGACGTGTTGATTTTAGTTTTATGCCCATGGGTTAATTGTCCTTTGTCCTGGATTATTCAATATGTCCGTCTGGTTTTTGTCCATAACAGTCCATCAGTCATAAATATAAATTGCAAGTGTCCTTGTCAAATTATTATTATACCCGAAGATAAATATTCCAACTAATTGGGGATTCGAATTGTAACAAGGTTTTAATACTTTGTTTAATGAATACACCAGGTTATCGACTGCGTGTAAACCAAGGTTTTACTACTTTGTTAACAATTACACCAATTACCCTTGAATGTAATTTCACCCCTGTTTTAATTATTCTAGTGGCTATTAATCCATTCCCGTGTCCGGTTAAATGAACGATTATTCGTACATATAAATACCCAGCCCATCGTGTCCGATCGAGTGTATATGGTAATTTATAGGGACGCCCAATTGTAAATCTTTATATTAACATTAACAAACTTTCATTTAGTTAAACAAATATAAAGCCCATTAATAGCCCATAGTCTAGTTTCCACAAGTGTCGTTCTTTTGTCCAAACCCCAATTATGGTACAAAGCCCAATTACCCAATTTTAGTAATTAGCCCAACATCATGATTACCTCGTTTTAAATAAGCATAATAATAACTTAGCTACGAGACATTAATATAAAAAGGTTGAACATAACTTACAATGATTAAAAATAGCGTAGCGTTACACGGACAGAATTTCGACTTACACCCTTACAACATTTGCTAACATACCCTTATTATTAGAATTATAATTAAAATTAAAATATAAATTATAAATATAAATATATTTACGTTGAAGAGGAAGAGAAAAAGGATGATCATAACTCGGCACAAAACTGGCTTTATATAGGACCTGACCAGCAATCTCACACCATGCGACTCGCATGGTTTTGTGCCTCTGGCCATGCGAGTCGCATGGCCACCCTGGATTCAGCCAACTGCTTTTGTTTTCTTCTTTGTCGACGTAATATAATAATAATAATATATAATATATAATTATATATAATTATATATATATTATATTATATTCTTGTGCATAGTAGACTAGATATTTTTGGTCCGTTGCGTCGGGCGTTTCTTCTTGGCTCAGGTCCCGGTTCCGGATTTTCGGACGTCCTCGCGTATTATTTTAAATCGCGTACTTTGTGTTCCGCAACTTGTACTCTTGTCATTTTGAGACGTTCCTCATCAATATTTTGAACCTTTTTAGTTGTATCTTGTACTTTTTAGCTCTTTGGACCTTTTTGTCTTCAATTTGTCGAATCTGTCTTTTGTCTTCACCTTTTATTATTTAAACGAATATCACTTGTAAATAGAACAATTGCAACTAAAAGCTTGTCTTTCTTGAGGAATAATGCTATGAAATATATGTTCGTTTTTAGCATTATCAATATAACACAGATAGCGTGCAGAAATGAATAATTTCAGATAATAATAGTTACGAAAATATCTTCAGAAATATCGAGGATATTTATAATGAAAGATACGATGATATTTAGAATTTCTAAGATCGAAAGGTTATGAAGAAGATTTGATCGCAAAGGTTTAGAGTCAGGAGCAAGGTATTCGTTAATGACTTCAGCAGACATTGAATCATTTGGATTCTTTGAAGGCACGTTTAGTCTTTGTGATTTGTCCACGGCCTCCTTCATGGTTTGCTCAATCCGTTTTCCAGTTCCAAACCTTCTCTTTTCTGAGCTTTGCCAATGCACTATTCTTTATCATCAAACTTTTGGCTGTTAAGGTCGTTTACAGTTTTTGCTGCTTCATCATCATTTTTCAAAATTTCGAGAACTGATTCGTAGGTTGGGCGCTTTTAAGAAGTTCAGAATGGAAGATCATAATTTTAAGAGATAATTGTTATATGTATGCATATAACTGTTGATGTAGAAACATTGCGAGATTCGAAATCCTGATTGCTAATTCTCGGTAGTTGGTATGGCAATTATTGTTACAAGATGTGGATGAGTACATGATAAAGTTTCAATGAGTATAATGATTTTTCGGAAGGTCAAAGATCAATGAAGTTGTGGGTAAGTTTACTGCTAATGTGGCGAGATATAAAAGGTTCCCCGGTAACAATGATGAAGGGGTAATCGTTATAATAAGGCTTATTCGAATGAAAATTTGAAGTTGATTTGCTGGAGCTGTGACAAAATTTTCTATTTTGAAAAGGGATTGTAAAGTTTTTTTTGGGTAATAATAATGCTAAAGGATTTGACACGAATACGTGTTGAACCTTTGCTTAGTTTCCAAGTGTTCTCCGGATGCATATCTATATTCTTCGTATGTATCGTGTGATTGGTTCATTTTCTCGATTGTTCTTTAGTTGAGGTTTTTTCAAGAATTTTGAAGGGTTTAGACACAAGATGTCATCGTCAATATCCGTATAATGAATTCGTCGTGAATCTTGAATGATACGAATATCTTTATGAGTTTTGTGAATGAAAGTGATGTTCTAGTATAGTTTGAATTTAAAGTATAATTTTGAAGGATGTAGGAATCTAAGAGTGATGTTATCTGTTTAATTTTGACTTGGATTCTGATCTGTCAAAACCAGAATATATAATTGAATTTGAAAGAGAATGGTTGTTCTGGTTTCTATGAAAGAATGTATATTGTTGTGAAAGTAGTGAGTATGGTTAATGATTATTGAACCAGAATTGAAGAATGTACAGTATAACATATTAATTGTGATTTTGTATAATTCTCGGGGATTACCTACCGGTTAAAGTTTCACAAGTAATATTTTGTACAAGAGAATTTTTATTACAGTCTTTATGAAAATATATGTTTTTATATTTTCTGCAGATGTAATATAGATTTAATGAGTTAATATACTATTAAACTCATTTTATTTTTTTGCTGGAGCAAGAATGAATAATCCCTAAAACTTTAGAGATTACATAATCACCGTAGAATATTTCTCCGATGAAATTATGAATCAATACTTCATCGTTTGATTTTATTGGTATTCTTATCTACAGGACGTATGACGTTGATGCTCGTGGGACAGATTGTGATGTTGGGGCTTGCGACGTGGATGTTGTTGGTGGTGGTAATGGTACTGTTGATGTTGATGCGGGTGGTGCAGTTGGTGTTTGTGGGGCTTGTGATGCTTGTAAGTTCTACATCATATTCTCTAAAGCCACCACTCTAGCGCGAAGCTCGTTGACTTCTTCTAGTACACCGGGATGATTGGCGGTTGGAACGAGCGGATGAATAAGATCTAGAAGTTTAGATAATATATAATCGTGGCGAGATACTATGGAAATGAGGGTGAAAATGGTGTTTCGGACTGGTTCGCCGGTAAGTGCTTTAGGTTCTTCGCCGAGAGGGAAATTTGGTGGGTGGAAAGGATCGCCTTCTTCTCGTCTCCATTGACTGAGTTGGCTACGAACCCATCCCCAATCCATCTAGAATAGATGATGGCTAATCTGTTGATTCATTCCGGTTACACTGCTTTCGGAGCTCAGGTGAATATCCATATCGGAATAGCTGTCGGAATCCGATGAACTTGAACCGTTTGAAGGATCCATCTCGTACAGAGTAGGGAAAAGATATTTGAAATGAAATAAATTATAGGACTAGTTTGGTATTCCTCAATACATAATTTACATATGTATTTATAATACCAGAATCCCATAAGTTACAGAGGATTTTTTGGAAGATGTTGGACAGAGTTTACTGTAATAAATATGCTTAAGATATGAAATTTGTCTATACACTATCTATGCAATAAATGCAGTAAGACGCGTCTATACTTGAGATGATAAGCAGGTAATTTCAGACAAGAAATGATAAGCAAAACTTTTGACATGCAAACACTGTCGAAGTCGAGACTCACTAATGCATCCTAACAACTATCAGTTAGACACACTAATGTAAGACCTGGTTCGCTAAGACCACTGCTCTGATGCCAACTGAAACGACTCGTCCATATTACTATAAACGCATTACGTTATTCATTGGTCCCATAGCGAGGTATTTGACCTCTATATGATACGTTTTAGAAAATATTGCATTCGTTTCATAAAAAGCACACCATTATTATACATAATGTATGTTTTAAGCAATTCGGTGATTATTTAAGGAATAATCCCCATAATACATCGGTTTTCAAATACTACACACGTGACATAACAGTCTAATATAATACATGACAAAGATTTTATTGAATGCAACACTTTATTTAATTAAAAGCATGAGACTCCATGCACAGCTTGCTCAGATAATGCAATAGCGGAAGACTTTCTTAAGGACCTGAGAATAAACATGCTTAAACAGTCAACACAAAGGTTGGTGAGATATATAGGTTTAAAGTTATCATCGATATAAATATAGACCACAAGATTTCATAGTTATAAATATTTTAATAAAGATATTCTATAAGTTGTTGAGCGCTTAGGTAACCATACTTAACCATTAATGTGGCATATTCCCTTTATTACGTAATCTCCCTACACTGTACCAAGTGTAGTAAAAACGAAGTACTATGCAACCATTTATGATACTAGAGCGACTAGCCCGGTTGGGGTTGTCAAACCCGATAGATCTATCAATACGATTCGCGCTTACATGCTCTTACAACATGTAAATATTAGTTACCAAGCTATTAGGGAAGATATGCAATGTGGTACAACTCAACGTAGAATATATTTCAAGTACTTGTGTCCATGGCGTAAAACATAAAATGCATATATTCTCATCCCAAAATATTTTTAGAGTTTAAAAATGGGACTATATACTCACGGTAGTAAAAGTATATTAATAATAAGTTTTCAGCTTATTAAAAATATGGCCGTCGTCCTTGGATTCACGAACCTATAACAATAATAATGATTCAGATAATAATACGACATGTGAATAAAATAAAACAAGTTCATAGAATTAATTTTTAACATTTTTATGTTAGTAGTCCTTTGTTAGTAGTCCAAAATAGTCCGAAATATCTAACAGTCCAATACTCGGTATATATATAATCTTAGAATTACCCCACAATGTATTGTATACGTATTGTATTTGCGTCAACCCAGAGACGTATTGTATACGTATTGTCTTAGAATTTATCAAAACGTATTGTATACTTATTGTCTTAGGATTTATTAAAACGTATTGTATACTTATTGTCATGTAATGTACCAAGATTATTATATATATATATATATATATGTATATATATATATATATATATATATATATATATATATATATATACAATCTCGGAATTAACTAAGATTATAATATTTTGTTATACTAATGATAACATATACAAATATATATAGGATATAGGAAAATTTAGCAAGGATATGGTTAATATAGTTTTTACAATATAAATTTCGTCCATACAACGTTAATTTTAGCAGCTTTTGTTTTGCTCGCCAAATATTCATTACAACTCCGTTTAAAGTGAATCAAATTGCTATGCATTACTTAAGAAGTTAATTTTTCAAAAACAATTCAAAAAGTTCATTCCATGTATTAATATTTTGAGTTTTACCCTCATTTTGTGCCGGTGGACAGATTTGGAAGAATCCCGGCACCCACCCAATATATGATTTTTGATAAAATACTTCCACTTTGTCTAAAATCATGAAAACAATACTGGAAGTCTTATTTACATATATTAACATATTTCCAAAGTCTTAGCCTCGAACTCAAAGTCTAAGATATGTTTTTAATTCCCAACCCAAAACAGCCCGCTTTTTACCGAATTGAGATTAAACGATATATGTTAAGTTTCAAGGTGTTCTTCATATGTACAAGTTATAAGTTATTATATTAACTTAATATAACATCATAATACACTTAAATAAGTGTTATTAGAGTTAAGTTAGAAAGATTAGATTAGTTTATCAAATAAGTTTCGAATCAACTAAACTATGTTCTAGTTTATAAATTCTTATATAGATAGCTATAAACATATGAATTGAACAAGAATTTAGGCAAGGTTAATCCTTGATTTTGAAGCTTGAACTTGCTAGAAATAGATGAAGAACAAAGAAATGGATACTAGAACTAGAGAGAGTATGTGTGTGTAAGTAAACATGAAGTAAAAATTAGAAAATGAAATGGTAAAAATTTGACCAAATATGGTGTCTTTATATACTAGTTGTAATTTGTCATTTTGTGAAAAATATTGATGTTATGCGAGGTGTATATAAAATAGTTTATATTTTACTAGGAAAAACTATTAAATACGATACAATTTTACACAAGATATTTATTTATTTATAGAATGGATATACTTAAACCTTGCTACAACACTTATAGGCAGTGTACCTAATCGTACAGTAGTGTAGTTTTTAGTAAGTCCGGTTCGTTCCACAGAGAAATCTTTAAACAAAGCTCAACGCTATATTAGTTTACTTTTATAAAAATACAAATATATATATATATAAGTAATATTATTATTATAAAGGGGGGTTTTTACCGTTTAATGACCGGTTTGTCGATTTTAAGACTTTAGTCGCAGTTAAAACCTAATGTAAAATATAAAATAAATACAAGACTTAAATTAAAGCGTAAAGTAAATAACGATAATGAAATTGCAAATAATAAAAGTGCGATAAAATAAACTTGCGATAATTAAAAAGTACGATAATTAAAAGTGCGAATAAATAACAATAAATAAAAGTACGATAATTAGAAGTGCAATTAAATATAAAATAAAGGAAATTAAATATGAAATAAAAGAATTATGCTTATTTAAACTTCCGTAATCATGATGTTTGACGTGTTAATTTTAGTTTTATGCCCATGGGTTAATTGTCCTTTGTCCTGGATTATTTAATCTGTCCGTCTGGTTTTTGTCCATAACAGTCCATCAGTCATAAATATAAAGTGCGAGTGTCCTCATCAAATTATTCTTATACCCGAAGTTAAATATTCCAACTAATTGGGGATTCGAATTGTAACAAGGTTTTAATACTTTGTTTAATGAATACACCAGGTTATCGACTGCGTGTAAACCAAGGTTTTACTACTTTGTTAACAATTACACCAATTACCCTTGAATGTAATTTCACCCCTGTTTTAATTATTCTAGTGGCTATTAATCCATTCCCGTGTCCGGTTAAATGAACGATTATTCGTACATATAATTTCCCCGCCCATCGTGTCCGATCGAGTGTATATGGTAATTTATAGGGACACCCAATTGTAAATCTTTATATTAACATTAACAAACTATCATTTAGTTAAACAAATATAAAGCCCATTAATAGCCCATAGTCTAATTTCCACAAGTGTCGTTCTTTTATCCAAACCCCAATTATGGTACAAAGCCCAATTACCCAATTTTAGTAATTAGCCCAACATCATGATTACTTCGTTTTAAATAAGCATAATAATAACTTAGCTACGAGACATTAATATAAAAAGGTTGAACATAACTTACAATGATTAAAAATAGCGTAGCGTTACACGGACAGAATTTCGACTTACACCCTTACAATATTCGCTAACATACCCTTATTATTAGAATTATAATTAAAATTAAAATATAAATATAAATATAAATTTTACGTATGAATGAGGAAGAAAAAGATATGGTTTTTGATCAGAATTCGGTTGGCTTTATAGGCAGTTTTCAAATTTAGGGCTCCGCGACTCGCGGCAAAAGCCTCTTCAAACTCCGCGAGTCGCGGAGGTTACTTTTACAGCAATTGTTCTAATTAATTATATATTATATTATATTTATATACATAGTTAACTTGTAATTTTTAGTCCGTTGCGTCGAGCGTTAAGAGTTGACTCTGGTCCCGGTTCCGGATTTTCGAACGTCCTTGCGTACAATTTTATATTTTGTATTTTGCGTTTTGAATCTTGTACTCTTGTAATTTTTCGAGACGTTTCTTATCAATAATTGGAACCTCTTTGATTGTCTTTTGTTCTTTTGAGCTTTTTGGTCGTTTGCGTCTTCAATTCGTCGAATCTGTCTTTTGTCTTCACCTTTTATTATTTAAACGAATATCACTTGTAAATAGAACAATTGCAACTAAAAGCTTGTCTTTCTTGAGGAATAATGCTATGAAATATATGTTCGTTTTTAGCATTATCAAATATCTAGTATAAGTTAAAAACCATTAGGTAATGCATGACATATTATTCCATTATTGAAAATTTCTATTGGTATATACCAATTGTAAGTACTTCTAGAAGTTGTGTATAATACGGGTAAAAATACCGTATGAATGCGAGTAGAATTCTTGAGGAAATTGAACGGAAATACGAGTATAGCTATCCTTCATATGTATTGGTATATTATAAAGTGTATTCAATACTTGTAAGGATGTATTTACACTCGTAATACATTATATGTAAATACATTTTAACATAAGTTAATTACGTCGTTTAAATAGTAACATATATATTGTTCAAAAACTCTTTAAATTAGTAGTATGAAAATATATATATAATACTTTGTTAATATACATAATGAGATATTTAATTATCATATTTTCAAGTTAAATATATATAAATCCATATATATACACAATAATTAAACAATTAAACAATTAAATCAAGTTATGACGTTCGTGAATCGTCGGAATAAAAGGTGACCAAAAGCTTGTGTAAAACTCTTTCCGGAGGTTTAAGACTTATTAAAATTCATTGCTTATTAAGTTGGAATAATTAAATCATGTAAATAGTATAATCAAGTAGTCGAAAAAATCCGGGTTGTTACAACTGACCCCTCAAGCATCTACTACATGACTCCAAAAGAAAGACGTATTTGTGACGACCCAGGAATTTTTGACCAAATTTAAACTTAATCTTTATATGATCTCGACATGATAAGCAAAGTCTATTAAATTGAATCTTAAAATGTTTGAACTATTTTTTTTATGAATGCATTTGACTTTTGACTATTCCCTACGATTCACGAACCTTTAATTGTAAATAGAGATGTATATACAAATAACTATACGTATAAATAATTATATAGTAAATATATTAATGAACTATTTTATGATTATGAAAGAAACTTAAATTTGTTATTTAAAACTGTTTATGTAAATATAGAAAAGTAGATTGAATATATATATATATATATATATATATATATATATATATATATATATATATATATATATATATATATATATATATAATGTGTCAATATTAACAACATATTAAATGTTATACTCTCAGATTAATTATTTCAACATATATGAAATATTTACCTACTTAATAATTAAAACTTAATTATTTATAGTACTTGAAAAATATATGTGATATCTGTACCTGATTGGTACTGCGTATATATTGTTAAAATGTATAAAATATATAAGATGTTATATAAATAATTAGTTAAAAATAAATGTAGCTACAAGATAAGGTATAGATATTATATTAATACTATTCTTAATATTATTAGTAATATCATTATTAAGTATTACTTATATGACTATTATTATTATCTTTATTCCATATTATTATTATTATTATTATTATTATTACTCTTATCATTATTCTTATTCTTATTAGTATTATTTTGAATATTAATTATATAAAGAAACAAAATTATATATATATATATATATATATATATATATATATATATATATATATATATATATATATATATAACGATATATAATGATGCAAACACAGATATATACGTAAATACATATGCATATCCGAAATACAAGTATACGTATAATACGTATACAGAACATATATATTATATATATATATATATATATATATATATATATATATATATATATATATATATATATATATATATATATATATATATATAACGATATATAATGATGCAAACACAGATATATACGTAAATACATATGCATATCCGAAATACAAGTATACATATAATACGTATACAGAACATATATATTATATATATATATATACACCAAAATCCTGTATTATACAAAAATATAGATAAAGATATATTCTATTTAACATCACAATCCAAGGATCATCTTTGTCTCTAATCTTGTAAAAAGAGTAGGATTAAATCAGATTCTATTATTCTCTTGCTGCTTCATGTCCTTCCTCTCTAATTTGATTTTCTTGTCAACCACTACCTTCACAACAAGACAAGAGTCGAATATTTCTGTCACAGCAATTATCATTCGAATGCACCCTATAAGTCCTGTACTACTAATCGAGAAATCAAACAAGAATTGAAGAAACTGCTTCTGCAGCTATACAGTTGGGTACATTTTATTTCGAGCTCAAGCACAACCCAAGCACCATCGCTGTACTACTAAATTGCTGATATTACACCTGCAAAACATCAAACCAACACATACATACGACTACATACATATATCCCAAATGGAAAACATTACTTACCTACTTGTTCAACTAAACAATAATTAAAAAGATCTGCAGCTCATTCCTATCATCACTACTATAGCCCTTGTTGTTACTACAGCTACAAGAAAATTTCTGTTTCTGTTTAGTTCAATCCAAACCCACCAACAATGATCCATACCCAACCCATTGTGTTACCTGCTAGTGCCACTATTATGTATGCTCCTAGTAAACCTACAACATAACCGAATACATATCAACCACTGTGGTACGTTTTCAATTTTTGATTTGAATAAAACATCAAACCACCTCTAAACACTGTCATCTATATATATCATCATTAACGATAACAAACAAGAACTAAAATCATAGTAATCACCTTCAATTTGTAACTAACTAATATTATTCGTATTTGAACCGGATCGAATGAGGATGAATTAGGACCATCATGGTGTTACACTAAATCGAAAACCATCAAGGCCCCAATCTATTACAGTTTAGATTTGATCTTTTTTAAAAATATATATATATATATATATATATATATATATATATATATATATATATATATATATATATATATATATATATATATATATACAGAAATTATAGAAAAATTAAAGAAATTTAGGAAATATAATAAATCAATTACTTACATCACCAATTAATAAGTCGATTGCTGGATTGATGGATGAAGGATCATGATTATTGATGAGGAAGAAGACGATGAAGAAGCTGAGCAGGGTGGATGACAATCGATTGACCTGCTATTCCATAATGATTGCCATTCGATTAATCTATGATGATGATGAACGATGATGAATCGAAGACCCCATGAAGATCGTGAGTTTATTTTTTTTCTTCTTCTTTCTCTTCTTTCCTGAGTTTCTGATATTGTGGTTCTTGATCTGTTTGAGCACCGACAGCCAAAGCAATCCCACTCTTTTATTAGGTACGGTGTATATTAATTATTATTATTATTATTATTATTATTATTATTATTATTATTATTATTATTATTATTATTATTATTATTGTTATTATTATTATTATGTTTATAAAAGTTAGGATTTAATTAGGTTTATAAAAATAAAAATCATAAATACAAATATTATTAAGAGAATGATTAAAATAAAGTTATGATTTTGAATTGATTATAAATAGGAATAAAAATGATATGAAGTAGATATAAACATAGATATATTGATAAAAGAAAATATATTGAATATGAAAACTAATAGTATAAAAATACTGAGGATAATGGAAAGTAAGGTAAGTATAAATATATGTGATTATTATTATTATTATTATTATTATTATTTTTAATATTATTAATATATTATTATTAATATTATTAAACTAACACTAAATATTAAAATTATGATTATTATTATTATTGTCATTGGTATTAATAGAATTATCAAGATTACTTTATTATTATTACTATTATTATTGTCATTATTATTTTTATCATTACTATTATTATCATGAGTATTAGTATTATTATTAATATTATTATATTCATTATAGTTAGTAGTATAAATATTAGTATAATTATTATTATTAGTAAAATTATTATTATTATAGTTATTATTATTAGTATTATTAATATCTCAAATGAAGATTTTTCTATCTAAAAATATATTTATGAGATAAGACTTAACTACATTAATATCAATATTACATATTAAATAATATTTTAATGAGCAATTACTATATTAAAACATAATGTGATAAGTATTAGGTATATAAAATATATAGATTAAGTATAAATATACCTATATAACATATAATATAAGAAGTATATTATTAATAACATTATATATAAACTTGTTCGATTACTATTTTGTGTTAATATATATATACTTGATATAGGTTCGTGAATCCGAGGCCAACCCTGCATTGTTCAATTTCATCATATGTATTTTTACTACAAAATACAGTATGGTGAATTTCATTTGCTCCCTTTTTAAATGCTTTTGCAATATATATTTTTGGGACTAAGAATACATGCGTTGCTTTTATAAATGTTTTACGAAATAGACACAAGTACTTAAAATTACATTCTATGGTTGGATTATTAACTGAATATCGCCCTTCAAGTCTGGTAACCTAAGAATTTAGGGAAATGGCCCCTGATTGACGCGAATCCTAAAGATAGATCTATGGACCTTGACAAGTCCCATTCGGGGTACGAATGCTTTAGTACTTCGAGATTATTATTATACAGACGAGAGGTTCTGTTGGGGGATATTCTATGCAATAAAGTTAACGTCGGTTACCAGGTGTTCAATCCATATGAATGATATTTTTGTCTCTATGCATGGGACGTTTATTTATGCGAACTGAAAATGAAAATCTTGTGATCTATTAAAAGGATGGAAATGATTATTTATGTTAAACTAATGAACTCACCAACCTTTTGGTTGACACTTTAAAGCATGTTTATTCTCAGGTACGAAAGAAATCTTTCGCTGTGCATTTGCTCATCTTAGAGATATTACTTGGAGTCATTCATGACATATTTCAAAAGACGTTACATTCGAGTCGTCGAGTTCATCAAGAATATTATCAAGTCATTTATAGTTTAGATATATTATGAAATGGTATGCATGTCTGTCAACTTATGATGAAATGAAAGTTTGTCTTTTAAAAACGAATGAAATGTTTGTAAAATGTATCATATAGAGGTCAAGTACCTCGCAATGAAATCAACTATTGTGAATCATTTATAATCAATGTGGACTTCGTCCGGATGGATTAGGACGGGTCTTTACAGTTGATATCAGAGCGGTGGTCTTAGCGAACCAGGTCTTGCATTTGTGTGTCTAGCTGATAGTCGTTAGGATGCATTAGTGAGTCTGGACTTCGGTCATGTTTGCATGTCAAAAGTTTTGCTTATCATTTCTAGTCGGAACTCATCTGCTTATCATTCTTAGTCTAGACACATCATACTGCAATGATTGCATGAATAATGTATAGACAAAATTCATATCTTAACATATCCGCGAATTCATATCTTAGCGTATCTGATAATTCATATCTTAGCGTATCTGCTACTGTAGACTTTGCCTGACAGTTTCCTTAGATTCCTCCGTAACTTATAGGATTTTAGTATTATATATGCATATGTAAATTATGTATTGCAGGGTACTAATCTATATCCTATAATCTAATTCTTATCGAAAATCCTTCATCTGATCGTACGAGATGAATCCCTCAACCAGTTCGAGTCCCTTAGATTTCGATAGCTATTCCGATAGTTATTCCGACGGCTATTCCGACATGGATGTTCACCTAAGCTCCAAAAGCAGCGTCACCAGAATGAATCAACCAATTCATCTGATGGGTTCGTAGTCTACTTCATCATTGGAGACAAGAAGAAGGCGATCCTTTCCATCAACCGAATTCACCTCTTGGCGAAGAACCTGAAACACTTACCGGCGAACCTGTTCGAAACACCATTCTCACATTCATTTTCAGAGTATTTTGCCACGGTTATATTCTATCTAAAATTCTAAACCTTCATCCGCTCGTTCCGACCGACAATCATTTCGGAATAATAGAAGAAGTCAACAAACTTCGCGCTCGAGTAATCAATTTGGAGAATATGGTGCAAAATGTACCAGCTTTAGCAACATCACCGGCACCAACAGTACCATCAGTAACAGCACCAATACCATCAATAATCCACGCCTCAACATCGTAATCTATACCTCGAGCATAATCTTGCTCTACATCGGTTATCTTCGATCTACATGACGTTCTACATTATTTATCTTCATTCGACATGATGATTATGTAATCTCTAATGTTTTAGAGATTATGGTACTTTAATTCTAACCAAAAAGCAAATGAGATTAATATCATATTAATTCATTAAATCCATGATTAAATCTGAAGAAAATATATATGTAAGTATATTTTCATAAAGATTGTAATTAAAAATTCTTTCGTACAAACTGTTAATGTTGAAAATATTTTAACGGGTAGGTAATACCCGAGGAATATTTAGACTTCACATTAATAAGTTACACGGTACATTCTTCGAATCTGATTCAACAAGTCATTTACTATCCTACTTACATCTACCGATATATGAATTCGTTCACCACAGAATAACCATTTTCATTTAATTTCATATTTGGATCCGACAAGTGGCATAATGAAGAAAACATTTGACAAAATAAAAATTTGATAGAAACAAACAAATTAACTACGAAAAATTTTGTTAAGAATCCACGCTAACTGTTCCTTGCTAACTGATTACATTCTATTTATCGCATTTTATTTATCGCAATTTAATTATCGCAATTTACATTCTCACAATTTTATTTATTGTCATTTAATTTCTGTTATTTACTTTACGCACTTTATTTATCGTTATTTAATTCCTGTTATTTATTTTACACATTTTAAATATCGGGACACGTATACAAGGTTTTGACATATCATATCGACGCATCTATATATATTATTTAGAATAACCATAGACACTCTATATGCAGTAATGATCGAGTTCTCTATACAGGGTTGAGGTTGATTCTACAATAATATATATAGTTTGAGTTGTGATCGAGTCTGAGACATGTAAACGGGTCACGATACGTATTAATTAATTCGAATATTATATATTAAATTATATATGAATTATTGGACTGTCAACTGTGGATTATGGACTGTGGACTAATGTGGACTAATGACATTGGTCAATTAAAATGAATTAAAATATTGATTATAACATATGAAACAAAACAATTCTTCAAGTTTGCCACTTGATTTCATTTTAAACCCCATTCATATCATCACGATTACAATCTGCGTTCAAACCTTTCATGATTCTTGAAAACACCTCAACCGAGAGGATGAACCAACCGCACTTCATCTACGGAAGAAAAGATTGATGCATATTGTTATGCACCTGAAAACACTTAGAACCTGAGTAAATGTTTAACCCGTATCTGTGTTAGCTCCTTTAGCATTATTATTACCCAAAATAACTTTACAATTCCTTTTCAAGGTAGCAAATTTTGTCACAAGCTCCAGCAAGTCAACTTCGACTTTTCAGTCAGACTAGCCTTACTATAACCTTGATATATATATACGTGCTCTTTTATTGTTACCGGGGAACCTTTCATATTCTACCATATTACCAGCAAATGTATCAGCAACCTCGTTGCCTATTGGTTTAAATTTCTCCGATAAATCATTATATTTATTCATTGAAACCCTATCATATACTCATCCGCATCTTGTAACGAGAACTGCCATACCAATTATCGGGAATCAACAATCAGTACTTTGAAAACGCGCAGCATATCTACATCAACAGTTATATGTATAACATTTATCTTTTAGAATTATGGTCTCTCATTTTGAAATTCTGAAAAGAACTCAGTCACATCAATACTCTGAATGTTGACAAAGCTGAATGAAGTAGCAGAAACCATAGACAACCGTAAACGACCTTAATAATCGAAAATCTAATGATAAAGAATAGTATGTTGGAAAAGCTCAGAAAAGTTGGAACTGGAAAACGGATTGAGCTAACCACGATTGAGACCAAGGACAAATACAAGGATCATACCATATATTCAAAGAATACAGGTAATTCTGGATCCGACGAAACCTTCAACGAATATCTTGCTCCGTACTCATGTTAAAATCTTGCGAAAAATCTTCCTCATCAACCATCGAACTTAGAAATTCCAAAATATCATCATAAATATCTTCGATATTTCTGAAGATAATTTAATAAATATTCTCGTCCAAAATTATTTATCTCTTCGTGCTATCTATATTACATCATAAAGGAAACTACTTTAGTTTGTAAAATTCTTTAAAATTCGAGTTTAAATTATGAATGTTTTTGAAGTAGTGTTGGGAATTGAAGCATGTGTTAGTATAATATAATGACACTTGATCAACGTGATTATATTACAGTAATTCATGCTGAGTTTCTAATGGAACGTGATGATTCACAGATCATAACGTCATCATGCACCATGTTACACAAGTCTTTCATTCTGCTTAAACATATCAAGAAAGTATATTCTTGATAGTTCTATTCTCAATGACTCTGGTAATTTGACAAATCAAAACGTGCTATTACGTATTTTCTTATTTAGAACATTAAGTTCATTCGAAAACTCCGTACTTACGAATTCTGGACCGTTGCACGCGTTACTAAAGGTCGAGAGGATAATAAAAAGGCAAAGAGATCCAAAATATAAGAGAAAATATAATGCCCAATAACAACACAGAGGTTACAAACCATGGATATTAATATGAATAGCAATATAAGGACATGGTAGAATTAAGAATAGTATCACCCCAAGGTAATAGTAGAAGTAAACAGATTTTTCTGGTGGAAAGATTGAAAAGAGGGATGACAGAAATAATAATTAGAAAAATATCAAGGATTAGAAATGGATTAGGTATTTTTCACAATCTTTTGGATGTATGAACTAAGAAAGAAAGTATAGGAATGGTGAGAATAATGGAACGGAGGAGTTTAATTTATAATGAAAATATCAGACAGAGTAATCGAGGCAGATCACCGTATTTAATTATAGAGATCTTGTTTCCCATAAATCCCGAAGATTCATATCTTATAGATTTCCAAGATTTTCTTTAAATCCCTTGAATTCCGGAATTCAACCAAGACAACGTCAAAAGTTAAGACGAATCCCTATTTCTATATTTCAATCTTTTGCGACAGCTTCATTTATACTCTTTGAATAATAGAATTATTTATTGCTTATTACCCAATGGTAATAAAACTCTATTCTTCAGCTCACATGTGTCATGAAAACATATTTATTGTCAACCATGACCATCCTAATCAAATTTCGGGACGAAATTTCTTTAACGGGTAGGTACTGTGACGACCCAGGAATTTCCGACCAAATTTTAACTTAATCTTTATATGATCTCAACATGATAAGCAAAGTCTATTAAATCGAATCTCAAAATGTTTGAACTATTTTTTTTTATGAATGCATTTGACTTTTGACTATTCCCAAAGATTCACGAACCTTTAATTGTAAATAGAGATGTATATATAAATAACTATACGTATAAATAATTATATAGTAAATATATTAATGAACTATTTTATGATTATGAAAGAAACTTAAATTTGTTATTTAAAACTGTTTATGTAAATATAGAAAAGTAGATTGAATATATATATATATATATATATATATATATATATATATATATATATATATATATATATATATATATATATATATATATATATATATATATATATATATATATATATATATATAATGCGTCAATATTAACAACGTATTAAATGTTATACTCTCAGATTAATTATTTCAACATATATGAAATATTTACCTACTTAATAATTAAAACTTAATTATTTATAGTAGTCGAAAAATATATGTGATATCTGTACCTGATTGGTACTGCGTGTATATTGTTAAAATGCATAAAATATATAAGATGTTATATAAATAATTAGTTAAAAATAAATGTAGCTACAAGATAAGGTATAGATATTATATTAATATTGTTATTAATATTATTAGTAATATCATTATTAAGTATTACTTATATGAGTATTATCATTATCTTTATTTCATATTATTATTATTATTATTATTATTATTATTATTATTATTACTCTTATCATTATTCTTATTCTTATTAGTATTATTTTGATATTATTATTAGTATTATTATTAGTTTCAATACTATTAATAGAATTAATATGAAATACTCATGATTATATAATGAATATTATTTTATTTCTTTATATAATTAATATTCAATATATATATATATATATATATATATATATATATATATATATATATATATATATATATATATATATAACGATAGATAATGATCCAAACACAGATATATACGTAAATACATATGCATATCTGAAATACAAGTATACATATAATACATATACAGAACATATATATTATATATATACACCAAAATACTGTATTATACAAAAATATAGATAAAGATATATTCTGTTTAACATCACAATCCAAGGATCTTCTTTGTCTCTAATCTTGTAATAAGAATTGGATTAAATCAGATATATCCAAAAATTCAGCTAGCAATCGACATCAGACTCTATTATTCTCTTGCTGCTTCATGTCCTTCCTCTCTAATTTGATT